>NC_134844.1:11686520-11993395 GCF_965363235.1 Mytilus galloprovincialis
ATGGAAGCTAACGAATTATCAAGAATTAGATACCACTCATGTCTTTCAAAACTCACCAATAGAAACATATTTTAGAATCAAAATGGTTTATTTTTATGTCCCCGCAACTGAAAATTGGGGGTGCATATTGTTTTACCCCTCACCGTCCGTCCGTCCGTCATTCCGTTCGTCCGTCCCATTTAGGTAAAAAAAATACAGATGAGTTGTATTCCTAGATATAATATAAGCATAATTCATTGAATATCAAAACCGATTGTATTCTGTTATCTTTAATGGATAGTCAGGTTATTCAAACACCCGTATTAGTAGATCTACCTTAATTGAAATTTTCTGTATATTTTCCAAAATTATTTCCACTGGTATGGTCTTCATACGTCAAGAACTGTCTAGACAATGCACAGTTGTCTTTTAATGGGGATAAATCTAACTTGTCAGCCTTTTGACAGCATGACATTTAAATCATCTCTAAACAAAATGCGATTTTCATGCTGCTGCTACAACAACAATGTTTAGTATTTAAAGAAAAACAACATATGCAGTAAGGTATATATCAAATAGCATTATATAATAACAAAAAAGATTTTCATACTGCTTTGGATTAATCTATTAATCTCATACAAGTGAGAGGTTTAGCGCTATAAAACTAGATTTTCTCCATTTAAAAATGCCTGTACCAAGCCAGGAGACAGTTGTTGTACATTTGTCTGATGTGTTTTGTCATTTGATTTTACACTTTGATTAGGGACTTTCCGTTTTAAATTGTCCTCGGAGTTCAGTATTTTTGTGATTTTACTTTTTATCAATGAATTGCAAACTTATATTGACAAGAGATTGAAGACGTTTATATACTATGAGCCCCATATACTATACTGAGTGCTTCTTTTAGATTACTGTTAGTTATGTCAAGTTAACACGGAGAGTTAACTTCATTATAGGTGACGTCGACCTACTTGAAGAATTATCATAACACAACATAAACAAGTTTATATATTGAAATTTAATAGAAACATATTTGAGTCGTTTTACGTCACACTGTTAATAAATAGAGGAATTTCTACGTCACTATAGAGAGTTTCAACATGTGTCGCCTGCCACTGTGATCACATGATCATGTTCTATTGATTTCAGCATATCTCTAACAGTCAGCAGACAGTTTATTTACATGATCAGGTGAAAAAGACATTTAAATTATACGTGGACAACTTACGGATTATATATTTTGTTTTATTTGCAATTTGAAACAATTTTGAAGATCGTTAAGTAAGTTCTGTAAATTAAGAAGGTGGTGGTTTTCCATGGTTATGGTACACTTCACGGTGATGGTGACCCTTTATGCACTAAAATATAGCATGTATATAACTATATAGATCATATTTACCTCTCGATGCATTATCTTCCTTTAAGAGTACTTACCTTTGGAAAGATAGCAAAAAAAAAACATGACCTCAGTTCTATATTTCACTTAATTAAAGCAATGCTTCTTAAATGTACTTCCAATTAGCTTTAGTACAGTCTACTGTAGACCTGTAGAGTGCAGGCAACGACATTTCAATTGGAGCATTTTTGCATTTAAAGGGACTTGGGTTGTTTCAAGGACAATTTCAAATTTCAGTTTTATTTGGCATTTCTGTATCCTACTGCTGTCGAGTCTTCATTATTTGGCATTAGTTTATCGTTTTATCTTCGGAAGACAGGTGCATTCTAAAAACTGGCAAAATTTTAGTCTGAGCAAAAAAATGTCCTTTGAAGTTTGGGGTTAGAAATTGAAAAACGGTCTTATGGAAAGTTATGATTAGCTATCAACTTTATTTTATTTATCATTAGTGTGTTGATATAAGACTCTGAAGGTGTATTGCTCTAAACTTCAGTTCTTATGTGTATGTTCAATGTTGATGTGCGTCTCTTTTTCTTCTGTTTGGTTCTTGCACCTAACCTGACTCGTTATTTTTCTTTTAATATTCTGTTTCTTGCTTTATAGCATTTGCTTTGATTTAGACGTTTTAAGATTTCGAAATTCTGTCGCATAAACATACTGTTCCTCTCTCAATTTTTTGTTGTAAAATAAAGATATTATGTGACATAGTTGTGATAGAAATATTTGATATTTTGGGGAATATTGAATTTTAGAAAATCTGTCGACGAGAGCACATACAGTTGATTGTCATTTCATCCTATATCGTGAATACAGCCCAGTTTAAGATCACATGAGGTGGGAGGTCGATTGTTATGGAAACATCTTGTGCCTGTTTCCACACAAATACCAACAAGGATGTGCCCAGACAGTGGACAAACAATTGCTTTTATTGATTGTGCATTTCATAATTGAAAGTTTTGACGTTTATGGTTGTACCCACTTCTTTCATTGTTATTGTTGAATGCAATTACAAGTGCAATATGTTCCACGAGGAAATAATTATCCCGTGAAAGAGTCGTTGAACTTGGTGTTATACGATGATACATTGTTATCTGTAGAAAGAGGACTTTGTCCTTATGTGATTTGTGAACGGTTAATCCTTTAGGAAATGGCGATGCAACATAAATTGAAACAGATTGATTTTCTAAAGATAAATGGCTCCTGTCAATCAATAAAACCAGTCGGAGGTACGATGATGAATCATGAATAATATGTGTTTTCACTTATTTATCATTTCCCTGAAAATCTGAAATCTGAAACGAGTTAGGATTGTAACCTTCAGGAGTATCTTACATAAAGCATATTTAAGGCTTTCTTTATCAAAATTTACCAATTTAACAGATTACTGCAAATGCATAATTAAGTGGTTATCAATTAAACAAGAGGCCAATATTAATCAGACCTTTACATTTCTATTATTTATGATGTATTAAAGCAGATTATAAGTTCTGGACATCATAATCGATGTTAAAACTGATTTCACAGGAGAGAAAAAACTTGTAGTCTGTTGTTATTTATGTATTATTGTCATTTTATTTATTTTCTTTTGTTACATCTTTTGACATCAGACTCGGACTTCTCTTGAACTGAATTTTAATGTGCGTATTGTTATTGTTTTACTTTTCTACATTGGCTAGAGGTATAGGGGGAGGGTTGAGATCTCATAAACATGTTTAACCCCGCCGCAATTTTGCGCCTGTCCCAAGTCAGGAGCCTCTGGCCTTTGTTAGTCTTGTATGATTTTAAATTTTAGTTTCTTGTGTATAATTCGGAGTTTAGTATGACGTCCATTATCACTGTACTATTATGCATATTTTAGGGGCCAGCTGAAGGACACCTACGGGTGCGGGAATTCTCGCTACATTGAAGACCCATTGGTTGCCTTCGGCTGTTGTTTGCTCTATGGTCGGGTGGTTGTCGCTTTGACATATTCACCATTTCCTTTCTCAATTTTATTGGTCTAGAACTCGGCTTTTTCGGCCCTGTGTACATTATTTTGAATTTAATGTTCATGTTTTGTGTGTTGTTTATCGCGTCTTGTGTGAAATAATTCATTTTTTTTGTGAGTTTTGTGTTGTGTGTTGGTATTCGATGTTCTTTGTCTTTGTCTTATTTTATTGTTTGTATGTTGTTTTTTGGTTTTCTGCGTTTTGTATTGCGTTGTTGAAAAACACGTGCTCTCTGAAATTGTAAGCATAGATTACATTAATAGAATAAGCAATATCAAGAAATACACACAAGACTAGGGGTCCAATATAAATATGGATTGCATCTGTCACTCTAATTAATGGCGTTTACCCCAACTATCGTCATAAGTATGCTGTGTTGCCGCCCTAGTTTCCCTCCGAGTTTTTTTTTATAGTGCTGTAGCAGTTAAATATTGACACAAGTTAAAAACATATTTGTTGTTTAAATATTTTACAAAACACCGCATGTAATATGCAACGCATTTATTCGTACTTAAAGCTGATCTCTTAATTCGTTATACAGTAAATAAAATTAGCAAAATGGTTTTAGAAAAATTAATAGTACCATTTTTAAATGGCCTTATTTCAGTTTGTTTAGGTTAGGAATGTCATTGGATTTTAGTTTGTTCTTATGTTGCGTTGTTGCGCCGCTTTTCCGCGTTAGGTGAGGATTGAACACGGACAAATATGTTTAACCCTACAACATTATTAATGTGTCTCTCCCAGGTCTCCAGCCTGTAATCCATTGGTTGTAAGATGTCTTTTATAAAGTTTTTTCGTTATTTTTTTTATAATACATCTAACAGTTTGTTTTATTTTTTTTTAATTGTTTTACATTTTGCATGCGCTATACCGTTTATAGCTTACTAAACAGTATGAGCTTGTTCTTTGTTGAATGCGAATAACGTGTAAATGAAAATAACAATAGTAATTCCGTGCGTCCGAACCGCCTTTCTGGATTTACTTTCAAAAGAAAAGCATACACCAAAAACA
Organism: Mytilus galloprovincialis; assembly: GCF_965363235.1. Taxonomy (NCBI): domain Eukaryota; kingdom Metazoa; phylum Mollusca; class Bivalvia; order Mytilida; family Mytilidae; genus Mytilus; species Mytilus galloprovincialis. The sequence continues at coordinate 11,690,895 of NC_134844.1, forward strand.
ATTAAAAGTCAAATGTGTATAAAACCTCGACACGTGAAGAGATATATGACTCAACTGGAAAAAAATAGATAAATGTAAAGTAATTTTTGGAACCTTAGTTGCTTCTAATAAATTATTGATTTATCAGCCAAATTCATCTAAAGTGAAATGACTGAAAAATTGTGTTGTGAAAGATAGTATTCAGAAAAGACTGTGAAATTAGTTATCAAAGGTACCAGGACTATAATTTAGTACGCCAGACGCGCGTTTCGTCTACATTAGACTTATCAGTGACGCTAATATCAAAATAGTTATAAAGCCAAACAAGTACAAAGTTGAAGAGCATTGAGGATCCTAAATTCCTAAAAGTTGTGCCAAATACGGCTAAGGTAATTTATGTCTGGGATAAGTACATCCTTAGTTCGAACAATTCAAAGTTTTGTAGACAGGAAATTTATAAAAATGACCACATAATTGATATTCATGTCAACACCGAAGTGCTGACTACTGGGCTGGTGATGCCCTCGGGGATGAAACGTCCACCAGCAGTGGCCTCGACCCAGTGTTGTTCACTCGCGTAGTGGTATTAACCATATGTTAATTCTGAAAAACGTTTAAAAAATGTTCTGGGTAATTTTAAATCTCGATTTTTTTCTAAAATTAGTTCTATCAAAACTATTGATTTTTCAATCCTGTATACCACCATTCCCCATGTGAAATAATCCACAATGGTTTTCAACATAAAAATGGTAACATACGCTATAAATTTATTACTTTGGGATACCGTACGGCAGATTTTGTTCATAGTTAACTATTACACGATGGTATTGAAGTATAGATTATGGGTACTGACGTTGTTTATCTTCTTAATTACATGTTAAAGAATTCTTTCATTTGTCTTTATGAGTATTACCTATACTGTTTAGTCTGTTTTTGGCGATATCCATTTAACGTGACTCTGTACTTATAAATCCTGTCATTGTGTTATTATTTTATGATAATTTTTGTACTCTTGTCTTTCATTTTTGTTAATGTTTGTCTATATGTCTTTATTTTGTGTTTCTTTGATACATATGACGTGGCTCTGTACTTATTTGTCTATTTGCGTTTTGTGTTTCTTTGATACATATGGCGTGGCTCTGTACTTGTTCATCCTGTCATTGTGTTATTGTGCCAGAGGCGGATCCAGCCGTTTTAAAAAGGGGGGTCCAACCCAGGACAAAAGGGGGTACAACTATATGTCCCCATTCAAATGCATTGATCGGCCAAAAAAAAAAAAGGGAGGGGGGGGGGTTCAACTGTGATTTTACTTTTTACATCATCTTCCTGTGGAATTTGGTGGAAAGTTGTCTCGTTGACACATCTACTTATTTCCTAAACTCGAAGTGAATTTCTCACAGATTGTTTACTGCAAAGCGATTTGTTGGATACCCCGGCCATTCTAATCCTTAAATTTCAGCACACTGTATAATATGTACTTTAAGATAAACTCTTTTGAAAGAACATGGCTAACGTTTAGTTTCTAAACAGTTTCAATTTCAACTGGCAATTTCCTTTATGTGGCAATTTCAAATTTGATAGTATACGGATCATGAGATTTTTATATTTAATTATATCTTAATTAAATTGTACCGGAAGATAGAGACATACACATTTTTGCACTAATAAACTGCTCCTTGAAATGTTTGTTTGATGAATGAGATATTTGGTGTATAGTGGAGTGGTATTGGACAGATGGTTCACTATTTCAACCTCCAACAGGAATCAATAGATAGCAATCAGCTGAGTCATATATAAACCTGGATTTTTTTTATTGCAAACAATATGAATCCTTTTTAAATCTTTATTAAGATATTACATTGAACAAAGATGGTATGCGCTACTCCAGCAAATTTAGGTCTATCGCATCTTGTCATTGTTGGTTCATCGATTTGTTCGTACTAGTATGTTTCGATCCAGACCTATTCTCGACCCAGACCTACAAGTCGAACGCTGTTTGGTAAAATACATTTGACACGGCCAACTGTTACTATAGGTATCCGATAATTATATTTTAATTGATGAAAAATCATCAGAATTAAAGATTTCAACATGATATTAATTGAAAATTACCTCCACACATGAAATTTACACTTTCACGTGACACTGATGAAAAGGGAGATAAATCGGAAAAATGAAAAATCAGAAGTTTTTCCCTAAGATTGTTTTTTTTTTTTGCAAATTGATTTTTATTATTTATGACAAAAAGAATGGCCAACATAGATGCAAATGTCTTGTTAAAGATCACGTTTAAAGGACATATGTTTCAACGGACAATCGGTATTCGTATGGGAACCAGCTGTCCACCTCTCTTCGACTTGTTCCTTTATTCTGATGGCAGACTTTATATTGGAGCTTCTAAGTAACACTAGAAATAAACTAGCATTATCCCCTAATTTAAAGTTCCATTACATAGTTGATGTCCTAGCTCTCACTGAATAATCAAAAACATATTGAACTCATCGATCCTTTTGAACTTAAAATAAAAAATAAAAAAAAGCCTCAAAGCTTGACTTACACATTAAAATTGACATCAGGTATCGGTTGAGAACAAAAACATTACGGAAAAAAAGAGAACATTTCCGTATCTAATGGCAAAATTTTATTTTCTATGTAGTAAAATTAAAGCAGCGCCTGCATAAGGAGTATATATTTCGGTACATTACGTTTGCGCGCATTACCATTACATTTGCGCGCAGCTTCTCATTACAATTGCGCGCATTTATTTGGCAGGTAAACTCAGGTAAGCTTAGGCAATAACTCTTATTTATCTATAAATTTATTCAATTATTTTTAAGTAAAAGTACATGTATTCCTTAAGTTATAACAGAATTTAGCATGCACACTTTATATTTTGTCTTAGAATACGATATCATATGAACAATGTATGATTGAAGTATATTTTCAAATTTAATGAATTTTTGTATCATTAATATTTCATTATATACCCTTTTTTACCTGAGTTTACCTGTAAGATAAATGCGCACAAATGTAATCAAAAGCTGCGCGCAAACGTAAAACATTTTAATCCCGAAATGCGCGCAAATGTAGTGCGCCCATATATATTCAAGCTGATGACGATATTACTGAACCGATATTCGCAATTTTCAATTTGAGCATAACTTAAATAATTAGAATGGTATTTTTCAAAAGATAAATATTTAGTTGAACAAAAACAAAATCGTATTTAACATAATACAATCTTCATATATTACACAAGAATAATGCCCGAATCCCCTTGTTTACTTAAATACAAGAATATTTTGATAACAATTAGTGTTTACTACTTAAGGTAGATCATAAGTAAATCTTTTTTGAGACAGAATTTTCTTATACTTAGCCAGAATGAAGATTTTAATATGCTCTTTTCAAAAATATAATAAAAAGTAGGGGTCACCGTGCTATTTTTCAAGCTATGAGTCGTTGAAAATTGCCTAAATTTGGTTAGATTGTTCATGGAAAAACACAATTGTGTGCATAAAAAATAATCTATGAGATAGAATTTTGAAATAAATTGTAAAAAGATAGGTTTTGTCATATGTTTTAAGAAAATAAAAAGAAAAAATGGTGTCACCGTACTTGTTTTCTTGCTACAAGTTAGAAGAAAAAAATTCCCTATCTGTCCAGTATAAATTTTTTACTAAAAGAGTTATCTTCCCTGAAATGGCTCATTTGAAAAAAATGATTCAAAAAGCAAAATAAAATGATATTTGGTTAATTATTTTGAATTATACAATAAATTGCGAAGTTTTCTTTATATTTATTAAACAGTCTTACCATCAAATTGCAAATCTGTCCAAATTTGCAGATTTAGGCAAATAACTAGACCGATTTTTTACTGTGATTGTTCAATCCAAGATGGCGGTATACCATGAATCTACCTTAAAACCTTATAATTACTCTGTGTCATACGTCAAGTGCAAGCCGAAGAAATTACAGTTTTTTTTCAATTACTGTTTTTATATTGGCTTAAAGGATTAAATACTTGTAATTTTACTGTTCGCGGCAATTCTTTCTTCCATTTTTTGTGTGTGGAGATCATTGAAATAGTACCAATATGCAGGAAGGTTAGTTAAAGTACTTTGATAATAGGATAGTTTTGTACATATTTTGTTAGTTAACAGTTATGTAATCATATTTTTTTTAATGGACCGTTAGTTATAGAACGTGTAATTTTAATTAATACAACATTACACGGTATTTTAAAACAAATGTGTGTTTTTGTAATACGTAATGTTCCAGCTATCGGTACGACATATGCAATAGGTCTGCTGTACACTATTGCAAAATATACTGTACTGCAATGACAATCGGGAACAAATCTGTTGTAAACGACAGGAAAAAAAAAACCAACAACAATTGTTTATAAGAGCATATATATATGATCATAACATACATCGATATAGGGTGTGGAATCGCGCTTGTACAAACATTGTTAGAATGATTGATAAAATCTTAGCAAAACTAGATTTCGGCGATGATTTTTGTTTTGTTTTGTAGATTTCATTTTGACAATTTGCTCTCATTTATTGATACAAGATTACTTTCTTACAACTGGTCCAGGGCTTTGCTTATCAATGAAGAAAAAGCTCCTCGAATGTAGCAAATTTGAATATGTTTCAATCAATTACTCATTAGATTCATTCAACTTCGTTAATGCATATTTCATATGTTCTATTGTGTTAGTAATTTTAGTAGGGTAACTTTGCATTAGAAATCATGAGATGTTTCCTGAAATTACATTTTAATAACAAAAACAATAGGGAATTACATGATGTACTGCAACAGTTTTGTTAGCTCAGTGTGCCATACAAATGTCACAGACTTTAGAGTTTTTTCTTCTTGTTTCTGTCTGCTGACGAAGTTAACACTCATATGTTAGTACATATAATGAAAGCGACGTTTCACATATGATGTCTTACTGTTGTGTTATCATTTTCTCGTGCTGCTTTTTCTGTTTTTTAATCAATTCTTAATCTTCTGAATGCATTGATTTGTCCCGTTTTCAATTTATTCGCTATCCTCATTTTATCTCTTCTTTTACTTTCCGTATTCGATGTTTTTTTCAAGTTTCTCAACAGTATATGCGATGTCATACGAATGTAGCAGTCGTCAGATGTGTCAGATAGGGCCATGGTTGTTGACATACACTGCTTCTTTGAATTTGCGTATTCCATCCTGTAATAAAGGGTTTTGTGTGTGTATAATAACTAGGAACTTCTATGCATTTGAGTAAGATTTAAATTGTTGAATTTTAGGGTAATATGAAACTGCCGTGATCACTGACTAGAGTACAGACACACGAACAAAAGTACAGAAACACGAACAATGTATGAGGATCTCAATGACCACGCCGAACAATTATTTAGTATTATTGACTTGGACGGGTCTGGGTTTATTGACGAATCAGAATTAGCACAGATTTGTGGCGATTTACCACTGGACGAGCTCAAAGAAATCTTTCAGGAACTTGACAAGGACGGTGACGGGAAAATTAGCCATGATGAATTTAAAGTTGGATTTAAAGATGTTTATAAAAATGTAAAAAGACGCCGCCATTCCAGTAAAGCCTCGGCAGATGACGTACCTGATCTTGATGCTCTAGATGATTTTGTTGGTTCACTAGACGAGGGTCTGAAGGCATTAACATGGTGAGTGTTTTATCTTCTACTACTTGCTAGGTGTGAGGTAGTCTATCAAAACTAGTTGTATTTCTAAATGTTATACTTTACTGATAAAGTATTTTTGTTTGAAAAAAAAATTAAATAACGGGAGAATAGTTCTTTCAAACAGTTTGTAACTTTAAAAACACCTTCTACATATACAGCGCATTGACATACCTTAGTATGTATTATGTGAAGCCTGTTTTTGGAATACAGCAACAAAGAACTCTACAGATTAATTGTAATAAGAACACGCAAAAGTTTGCATCCTCTAAAACATGTATGTACACGGTCCAGACAGCAAGCAAGCTAACCAAAGATATTACTTTTACCAGAAGTCCAATGCTAGACTGCTTTAACCTCCATACTCAATGCAATCTGCTGTAAACGGAATATGGTTTATGACCAGAAAACTGTTCGATTTGTTTGTTTCAATTCATTTGTCATTTTTTTCTTTGATGTATAAAGTTCGTAGTCCTTTCTAAGATCTGTTGTGGTTTTACAGAGAGACCTTGGATGAATTCAATCATAAACTGCGTGTCATATAAAGTTCACGAATAATAACTTTCAATTGAACATTTATATCATTTATTATTTTCTCCAATCTGGACAGGAATTACAATCTGGACAGGAATTACAATCTGGACAGGAATTAATATTTTGCATTAGTTTTTATTTGGTGAAAAACAGTATTGATCAGTGTGAATTGTATTAGTCATCATTATGGATATTTTGTTATTATCAAGCACCTGTTACAGTATCTGATACACACGAAATATTCAGCCCAGATATGGTCTATATTAATATAGCCGTGTTATGTAGGTGTTGGAATAAAAGCATTAAAATTATATAAAACCCGATAATTATTGATTAAATATGCAAAGTATTTTTTTTGCGACAGGTTATCCAAATGAGTCAATCATGTCACCTTGACATGTTTAAGGTATTTTATCAACATGTATTTTAGTTTATACATATGTATGTATGCAATAGTAAGCGCATTTAACCTTAAATATATTGATTCTTACATTAAATCGTGGTTCATTATTATACCCATGTTTGACTTAAACTAAGTTCTTTTGTTAGATGTATTTCTATTTGTATCCATCTGATGAGTTAAGCCTCTTTCAACTGATTTTTATAGTTCGTTCATCTTTTCTTATATTGTTACACCACTGTCTCAGAGTAGAGGGGGTTGGGATCCCGTTATCATGTTTAACCCCGCCATATTCTCTGTGTATGTGCCTGTCCCAAGGCAGGAGCCTGTGGTTTAGTGGTTGTCGTTGTTGTTGTGTTACATGTTTGTTTTTCGTTTATTTTTTTATACATAAATTAGGCCGTTAGTTTTCTCGTTTGAATTGTTTTACATTTGTCATTTTTGAGCCTTTTATAGCTAACTATGCGGTATGGGTTTGCTCATTGTTGGAAGCCGTATGGTGACCTATAGTTTTTTTAATTTCTGTGTCATTTGGTCTCTTGTGTAGTGGAGAGTTGTCTCATTCGCAATCATACCGCATCTTCTTTTATAGAATCAAAATATTTAATGTATTTCTTTGCCTTATTCGCAGGCATATTACTGTTGAAATCAGATTTCAGTTGGCTTTGACTTAGACACTGCATGTTTGGCAAGAAAAGTATTGAATGTTACAATTTCCTCAATACAATGCCTGTATTACCAGATAATCTTGTCCGGTCTTAAAAGCCGTAGTTTTTTCTTCAGTTTTACCAAATACCATACCGGAGTTACAAGCTAATGTTGTCCAGTCTTTAAAGCCGCCTTTTTTTCTTAGATTTTATCAATAACTCTTACCGATTTTAACAGTTTAAGAGTACAACATGAGTGTTCACTTGGTTAGGTTTATAGGATTGATGTAAACCTCCCACTACAGAACCTAACTCTTTGTTACAGAGATTACAGGCCACATGTTACAGACCTCTTTATTAATGGTCATTTATGTAGACAAAATAATATTTGTTCTTACTTATAGTTGTATTAAAACCATCAATACATTTGTGCAAGTAGATATTGCATTCTTTGACCGACTGCATCTGCAGTATATAAAAATAAGAAGATGGAATATTATTGCCAATGAGACAACTAGAGACCAAACGAGACAAAAATTGACAATCATTGATTATCACAATTGCCTTCAACAATGAGTAAAACGCAGACCGCATAGTATATCTTTTTGGTATGTAATGTTGTTGACTGCACAATCAAATATTGCTATTATTTTAATTTATCAACAGTTGAATACATTGCTAAAACCATTGTCTAAATTTATTTACATAAAATCACCGACCGATCCTTGGACATGTATACCAACTGTTGTAGACTAATATAGAACCTATTATAAGTAAACAATTGGTCACATGTTTACTAATTCAACTTTAATATTAGAACGGAATTATAATCTGGATTTGATTTGAAAACCATGATGAAAATGTATATTATTCATTCTTCTAAATCTTCATTCATAAATCAACAAAAGTTAAAAGTACATTCATATTTTTATTTTGCTAGTTAGAAAGACCACAGTCCTATATGTGACATTTTATATATTAAGATGTAAATTCTTAGTCACTTAGACTTTAAAAAAAACAAATGATATTTGGTAACACATATTAATTTTTAATTAAACTAATGTCACAACTTAATTCTCCATGTAGAGTAGACATATAAAGATAATGTTATCCGTAATCTTTTAACATTAATTTTTAATTTAATATCAAAGTTTTCATCTGTCTTTGGTTTTCAAACTTGAAGCATTGAAAAAAACCAATAAAGTTTATCCAGTAAATCGTCTATTATGTTTCTATATACAGTACATCACATATAGACTTAGAACAAGATAGCGTCACTATATGTCCTTATCAGTATATATGTATAAAATACTGCCAATGAAACTCTCTACCATAGTCCAAAAGACGTGGATGTAAGCATTTAAACGTCACATTAATTATCCTCACCATTCCCTATGATTATGCTTCATGTACCTAGCATAATAAGCAAATAATTTAATTCAGTAATTTTTACAATGTACACGTAACAGGTTATATATGATATCTTGTGCATTGTATGACGTACTTCGGGAAAGTAAACAGCTTTGAAAGTTACCGTATCACCTCTATTTTTGTACACGCTTTACCTTTAAAGAGCAAGCATGGTATAAATAGAAATTTTCCTTTAATTTCCTGTACTTAGAATGACTCGATCAAATAAAACGTCACCTTTGTTATTTGAGGATAATTGTATGAAGTTAAAGATTTCAATAGAGATTGTCCTTTGTATACCCGATGATATTTGTATGAAGTTAAATATTTCAATAGAGATAGTCCTTTGTACGTGTTGTGTAAGATGTTACTTTTCAATACATAATGTTATCGTGTAAACAAGAAGAAAACATATATTTATACACTTGCGTATTATAATCTTTTGTAATAGTCTCTTGCCAAAGGGAAAGTAACAAGTGATATAACCTTTGTGAACTATTTAGTTAGCAGCTTAAAGATTACCTTCATTTTGATCCGTCTTATTGTATCTGTTGTCTGTATAACTTCACTTGATACGAATTTTGGGTAGATTCTATCACCCGTGACTAGAAAACTTATTGGTTATATCTGCTAAATTCAGCACATTTTCGTTTAATGGCTTGATATATAAGAAGACTGTATTGCAATGGGTACACACGGGGGAAAAGGGGGGGGGGGGCTGTTTTCTGCTCTTTGGTCAGATTGTTGTCTCTTTGACACGTTCCTCTTTTCCATTCTCATTCTCGATTTTAATTATTTACTTTCTACTTATGTCGTGAGAGAAGAACAAACATTGGTTATATGTGTGTTGCATTGACATTATCTACCCTTACCTTGGTCAGTATTCGACGAAATATTAAGTCTAATAAAAAAAATATATGTATAGCTACAGATGAGACAAGACATGATTCTATATGATAAAAAAAAAAATGACTCTTTTAGCTTGACAGAGGCCTAGTTAAACTTGACACGAAGATTATTTATAATTGGAAAATTTGTAGATATACTATAAATATTTATGTTTAAAATTTAATTTAATGTTTTGCCTGTCAGTTCTGCTTAGTTAAGTTTAATCATATAACATTTAGGACATTAAGCATGACCCTTAAAGGAACTAATATTGTAATAATATTTACGTTTGGGACAATTCAAATAAAAGGTAGTTACAAAAACACATAAGTTTATATAAAGCATTTATCAGGGATAAGGTGAGTAAAATATTATGACAAAGGACAACATATAACTGGTTCAATTATACCATCTTTGGACCCAGATATACATGTGAATATAATCAAGAAATGACGGATGAACATAATAGAGACGCATAGTTAACCGGAGAGTTTATTTGAGATTGTCGCACATGATGTTACTTTGAATAAGTAGGTTAAGTGCATTGCGTGTTGGAGAACATTCAGGAAAGCCATTTCTGAAATTTATAAATTCAGCTTGCAGCAGCAAAAACGTCAGTACAAAACAAAGACTAATTTTTCATTATTTAAAAATTCCATGGAGTACTTCGTGTAATTGTTTCAGAGTACAGTAGACGTCTAGGTTTGTTGTAAAGTCATCTCATCAATGAAATAGAAGTTCACAACGACTGTCACGAACACTTTGTTCTGAAAGAAAAGCTTGCATGTTCCATTATTATAGTAAATGGGTCGTCTTACTATAATTGAAAAATCATATTTACTTTACCTCGTTATGTTTAAAGTTCCCAAACGACAAACTTAACCGATCGTGACAGAGATAGAGGGTGTTGATTGTAGGTTCATAAACTAAACAATCTGTCAAAAGTCGCTTTCACCTGTAAACATAGAGGTCCTTTGATAATAAACAAACAATGTACATGTAATGTGGACACAAATTCGGACGTTGGAGATCGTGTCAGTGGATAGTTAATTAAAAAGAAAATTAAAATTAAAACGTATTACCAGGATATTTGAGATTACACACGAAGATGAACGCCCACAACTGCAAAACTATACATTGTCAATTACCTGCTATCAGTTTAGAGAAAATAAGAAATATATACACCTGTAAATACTGAAGACATAAAGACAGCTGTTGGGAACCAAAATATTGTGACATTTATTATGAAAGGAGAATAAATAAAATAAAATAGGATTTAATATAACGTTTAAACCAATAAACAGACCGTGAAAGAGGAAAAATAAAAGATAGGATCACAGTGAATAGAAAGAAACTTTATGTTTTATGTTATTTTTAAATTTTGTGCAGTGCAACTAGACGTTATGTTATCATCTAGCATTTCGGACATATATTCCTAATGGATAAAGCATGTTTAAGAAAGTCCCTGAAGTAGTGTTTTCTGATGTTGGGGAGGACGAATCGTATACAATCGATTCATTTCGACACGTGGCAGATCGTCTAAATCTGTCGTCGGACGAACTTCAAACAATCTTTTCAGCAGTCGACAGTGACGATGATGGCGTCATTACTAAGAAAGACCTATGTGCACCTTCACCAAGTCCAAGACGGAAAGGTGACCAAACATCAGAAATGTTACCCCCACTAGAAGATAATGATACGATTAAAACGGATTTAGATGTTTTGTCTGAGAAAAGGTAATTGCATCTTTCCCAAATCTATGACAACTTATACCTTGTTTCCTGAGAATTCGTCCTTGTATATTGTATCTAAGTATAAGTCATACCATTGTCAGGTTTTCTTTGTACAGAGCTCATTTTCCATCACAGCAACCACATTTAAGTTTCGATATATGTTATGTTATGTTGTCGGTTTCGATATATGTTATGTTGTCGGTTTCGATATATGTTATGTTGTCGGTTTCGATATACAAATGTATGTTTATGTTGTCGGTTTCGATATATGTTATGTTTTCGGTTTCGATATATGTTATGTTGTCGGTTTCTATATATAGAGAGCCGTGGTGTAGTGGTTAGTGCTTCGGACTACTAACACAAAGGATCCTGGTTCGATACCCGTCTGGGATGAAAATTTCAGGAACTGAATTTTCGGCTCTCCCTTGACACCATTTGCGAGTATGGTCTCGAGGAAACGATGATAGTCCGTCGGAAGGGGACGATAAATGGCTGACCCGTGTTAAGAGAGAGCCATATCTCTTGCACGTTAAAGACACCCTTGTAGATTTCGAAAAAGAGCAGGCTAATGCCGCTACAAGGCAGCACTCGCACCCGCAAAGTGGAAAGGGATTAATATAAGTTGCAAAACTTGTTTCCCAATCCACTATAAATAAATATGTTTAAATTAAATATGTTATGTTGTCGGTTTCGATATATGTTTATGTTGTCGGTTTCGATATATGTTATGTTGTCGGTTTCGATATATGTTATGTTGTCGGTTTCGATATATGTTTATGTTGCCGGTTTCGATATATGTTATGTTGTCGGTTTCGATGTATGCATAAATGTTTCAACGCGCAAATTGCATTTCTTAACAATGTGTAAGTAAGCCCACTTATTTTATAATTGCTATGTGCTATTGATGACCGTACAATATTGCTAAACTGGAAACAAAATATACACTAGAGGGTTTCATCATCTCAGAAGTCAATATTTCGGTTCATACATGATTTATAACAAACCTCTCTAAAATTGCCCTTTTGTAAATTTATATATTATTAAGAAACTGAGTTTTCAACTCCCAAAGCCTTCGATGGATAATTTCCTTTTGGGTCACATAGCTCTTCGACTGTTTCGGTTCTTTTTGTGTTTCTTTGATACATATGACGTGCCTCTGTACTTATTTGTCTATTTGCGTTTTGTATTTCTTTGATACATATGGCGTGGCTCTGTACTTAAACATCCCGTCATTGTGTTATTGTGATATGGTAAATTTTTGTATTCTTGTCTAATTTTTGCTGATGTGCTTTGTCTGTATGCTTTTTTGTGAGTCTTTGTTGCCTATTTGTTTGTTATTATAGTCAGTGAGATATTCAACTGATTCAGGTTCTTGTTATCCTTGGCTTTCAATAATTTGTCTTTGAGCTTTCCTGATACAGGTAAATTAAGAGAAGTGCTTAGAACACCGGAAATTTATATGTAGTGTTAAAATTGAGATCAACTTGAAACTTAGTACACATGTTCCCTATGATATGATCTTTCTAATTTTAATGCCAAATTAGAGTTTTGACCCCACTAAACTTAGACGTTGATAGAGGGAGTGGGGCATCCGTGTATAATGGACACATTCTTGTTAAGATTATGAAACAAAAACAAAAAACAGTCCGAGAATGTACACCTGTCATGGTTCTATACTATTTGTGTAAACAGTAAGAGTCTTTTTAAATTTTCTCGACAATTAATCTTCCAATATTTGATTTGATCCTATTTGGCATTTTGATTTAAAATCAAGCAAAACTTGTTTGTCACTACATGTTATATGTGAATCATATTTGTTCGTTGTTACAGTTTACGGAGTAATTATGACACAAGCATGGTGTCTGTGAAGGTTGCATTTGAAAACAGTTAAATTTTCATTTAAAAAAAGAGGAAACTTGTTCGATTATATAAAATAATGTTTCATTGTATGAACTTATGAAATTCAAGCAGTGACCATGGAATACGAATGGTTTGTTGTTAAAATACATTAGAACTTGTTGTGTAGTACTGATACTCGTCAGTTGTTAAATTCCGTGTGATGTCGTTTGTTTGTTTGTGCTTGTGGGTTTTTTTTGTATTGTTGGGTTGCTTTTTTTGTATACATATTGCCGTTAGTTTTCTCGATTGTATTGTTTCATTTCTGGGTATTTTATAGCCGACTATTCGGTGGGTGTTTTGTTCATTGTTGAAGGCCGTTCAGGTGAATAAAGTATAAATTTGGTGGATAATTGTATTATTAGCAATCATACCATACCTCATTGTTTTTATACATATATTCTGTTATTACTCAATTGGTATGTTTCATATAGGATTTTTATAGCATATCAAATTAACCGTATGGTTAATATGTATTTATTTTTAATATGTCGATGGACAAACACGATTTTTTTTTATTTGTTTGCTGATTTAAATATCATATATAACTATTAACAGCTGGAAAGCTTATGGCGTAATCTTCTACATAAAGTAGTCTAGGACATCTGCCCTGATTAACTATACATGCAGATATAGAAAATAACAATCACCAGAGATAAACAAATAAACGACCTGTTGTTCCATTTTATTTATATTGTTCGAAATGTTTGTTTAGTTTTTTCCATATGTGACCATTATACGATATTCTTTTGTGGTACGGTATGTCATTGTTTTAATGCTTACCACCGGCTTGACCTTTGTGTTACGTTCAAGTTATTGTTGGTAAACAATAGAGAGCACAATTTGATCACGATTTTTCAATCATATGCCGACTTTTCCACCCTAATTCTGTAAATGGCCACCTTCTTTTGTAATCTTGACTGTGCTGGTTTTTATTCGTATGCTTTGTTTATACGACATATGTTTTACTGGTTTAACCTCAACCCATTACCAAGTCTGACTATCTGGACAATGTTGTGTTCGATGTCTGGTTGTCTGTTTGTATGTTGAGCAGTTCAATATTTGTTGGAAATTCCTGTTATCATTTTTGTGCATTAGTTAGAATCATGACATTCGTTTCAATTTCAATTTGTTGGATATGTTTGACTTTTTAAAACTTATAGCCATTTAATAAGGGACTTTCCGTTTTGAGTTCGTGTTCGTGTTCGTGTTTGAGTTCGTGTTTTTGTTGTTGGTTATTCTACTTTTTAATAACTTATCATTAATGATCTTATGTAAATTGAGTCAAATAATGTTATTTTCTTTTTTTTCCAAATGAGTTGTTTGTTGTTTGTTTTGTTTGGTATAGTGTGCCAAAAATAAAGATATAGGTTTCGGAGTAAAAGTTATATTTTTAACTTTTTGAAATTACTTCATGAGTAGCCGTCCATTTGAGTTAACATATTATTTCCCCATTAAATCAGATCTATTCTATACATACATACTAAATATTTCTTTTCGCTAACATGTGATTTGTTTAATTGATTGCAACCAGATTTCAATCATATCCATCACGGTAAAATATACATTTTGTAAAAAAGGATTTATTATAAGTACATGCTTATTTTAAATGTCAACTGCAAGTAATGGCTTGAATAAAATTTTGAATCGAGATAATCATTCTATGCGAAATATGTACACATTGCAAATATATTTTAAGTTCCATATAATGACAAAAGCGTATATTTCTTCATATAATGTGTACAATTGATAATTGTGAGGTTTTTATAACTAACCAATACCGTATAGTCGGTTATAAAAGGCCCTGACATGAAAAATGAAATGAGCTCATCACTGAAAGGATAATTGTAGTAATGCGGGGTTCACACATTGCCGATTATTGCTCCCGTTTGAGATAAGACAGCGATACGACACGAAAAGTGAAAAAGTCGGATTAGTATCCTCAATTATCTGGAATGTCCTATTATTGTCTGAACGCAGTCGTTTTAGTTCGTAACAGATTCCTACTGGTCGGGAAGGGTCCGAATAGTTCGGCAAAGCACCCCGACAGTTAGGTGCGTCCCGTAACATTCGGGGAAACCCAGCCGATTTTGTCTAGTCGGATTACAATCGTGCCTATGTCGTGACAGATTCTGCTGTATCGGATCGAATTCCTAACAATGTTCTGTGTATTCGGGACGGTGTCCTGTGGAACGGGAATGATCTGGAGAAGTCCCGACAATAACAGAATACAATACGACTGAGACCAGACAAAGCCGTTTGCAATGCGATAGAGCCGACCGTGATAGGATTACGTTCCGACAGTACCCGATCATCCCGATTATGCCGACAGTTTTCGAACGGATAACTTCCGTCAGCGTCGGTTCACTGTCTTGTCACTATCTGATCTCTGTCGGATTACATTCGGTAGAATCGGGACGCAGTCGTGACAGACTCGGTCGAATTTTACCTGGCGAAAGATACAAATCGAATTTCCATCCACGATTCACAGGATCTTGATCAGACTTTTGACAAATTTTAATCGGGAATGGTCCTGTCAAGGACGGCAGTACAAATCGTGAATGTGTGACCCCAGCTTTAGACAATAATGCTCAACCACATTATCTCTATATACAATCAAAAGTATAGCTGTCATTCTGATAACAAGACAGCATCACTTTTTGTATTATCAGGCTGAGTCTGCTTTCACATGTGCATGTGCAGGTGCCTGTGCCAAGTCAGGTAGCTCGTCTGTGGCAGTCATTATGGTTTTGTCGCTTAGGAAATTTGGTCTTGAAAAATCACTGCTGAAAATTTATTCATGTTTACCTTTAAATGTGTTTTTTTGTTGTTTCATTGTATTGCTGCTTCGTCGAAGAATCTCTTTCATAACAAAGAAAAAATACTTGATAGGTATTATACAAAAAAAAAAAACAATCATATGATCATCACAGCTTTGAGCTGGAATATTTATAACGTAATCTTCTAAATTAAAAATAATTTCCCTGACTGAGCATCTGTTTGTAAGATGTAAATCATACCACTAATATATGTCAATGTAAATGAGACCACCAATGTATGTCAATATGACTGAATATATTTAAATAGGTCATCAATCGGTTCGCTGTTTAATACTTTTTTTCATTTTTTTATAAATCATATATCTAATGAGATAAATTTTCATAGTAGCAATAATTAAATACATAAAAAAAAAACATACATAAAGAATGTAAATCATAGCAATAAATAGAATAGACATGTTTGTGCAGTGTTTAATTTTTTTTTTTAAACCAAAACAACGATATATTTATATTGTAATGATTTTTTCCTCTGTTATGTCCCACTAGTAATACCTTTTGACCACTGAGTGTGCTGGCACTGTAATAGTGTGTTCAATCTTGAAATGTCGTAATGACAATCCCGTCCCCCTTTCCCCCGAATGTGACTTACCAAATTAGACTTATAACCACGCTTGTTCTTACAGGAGCAACACGACGAGTGCAACATGTGGAGGAGGATCTGCCTACCCGTCCGGAGCACCCGCATTTTTTGGTGGGTTTCGTGTTGCTCAGTCTTAAGTTTTTAAAGTTGTCTCTTTATCTGTTTTTTAGCCATGGCGTTGTCAGTTGGTTTTCCATTTATGAGTTTGAATGTCCGTTTGGTACATTTCGTCTCTCTTTTAATGATTACATTTAATGTTTGCTCCAGATTTTCATGATCAAATTAGAACAATACAATCATTGTACATGTTTTGTCGTTATAACCACAACAGGTGCTGAATATGTTATGTTTTACACATTGTCTATTGCTTCAGTAAAGGTCATTGTACAAGAGGTTGAAAGGTATTTAGGGTTGTTCGATTTTCCCATTTATTTCAATCTTACATTTCTATTAAGTAAATGAACGCGTGACAAATGCTTTTCTCTATTTCAGCCAAGAACAAGTGTGTGATCTTTACCAACAACTGCACGCCTCAGACAATCCAGAGCTACTCCAACATTTCGAATCAATCATCCTCGGTGTTATAAAAGATGTCAGTACGTACAAAGTGGAAAACCAACGACTGGAGAAAACATTTAAAAAGTAAGATGCGTGCGCAAGTATATAGCACAATCAAATTCTGCGCCGACACTTCGTAATTGTTAATATCATGATAGTATAAATGTAGTGTATAAAAAAACAAAAGAAGTAAGAGTAGAGATAACTGAAATTATCTTGCGACGATGATTAGTTCATCATGCATTTTGTTGACGTACGCTAACTTAAGCGTAAGGTACTATTAACGAAAATACCGAACTCCAAGAAAACTTCAAATCACAAAAATCCCTTGTTAAGTTACAACATCATAAGCTCAAACACATCAAGTGTATGGAAAACAAGATAAATGTCATATTCCTCACTTGAAACATGCATTTCCTTATGTGGAAAATGGTTGGAAAAACCTGGTTTATAGCTAGCTAAACCTGTCAATTGTATGAAAGTCGCATAAAATTCGATTATTTTGACAATTATGTGTGAACAAAACAAACAGACAAGATGGATACGAATGTCAAAAATAGGGATATTCACAATCTTAGTCACTACAAAACCAAACAAATATGTCAACAAAGAAAAACAAAATTGTAAATAGACAATATTTAAACTTTATACGATTTTTTTTTGCGATTTTGTGCGTGTATGTAGTGAGTGTTTGTGTGTGTATTTTACTTAAGAAGGCCAGACGTTTATAAAACTACCTTCCACAGATAATCATGGTAGTATAGTATTTGTCAATGCATTCATCAATTTGATAGGGCACTCTTGTAATATAGATACATATGAACTAGATGTCCTAATGTACATGGATGTAGCCGTGTAAGTCTTGTACTAGTGACGAGAGTACTAGAGTTCTGGAGAATTTGAATAAAAATCAACTTTATGAGATACTAAATGTATTTAACGACTACTTATAACTAAATGACTAAATGATTTTCTTATCAAAGGGCGAGACATTTTTGTACTACTGAGATTTTTTTCCTTCAAATATCAATTGAAATACATGTATACTATTTGCTTTGAACAGCAGGTTAATCAAAGTCAATTGTCATTTCTTCTTTCATCTTAAGCATTACGTATATATTTTGTTACGTAACAATTCTAGTGATATATAATATATATTGATATTTACTTAGTTATTTTCATAAACCTAATGTAGAGAAAATGGTAGAACACAATCCTCGTTCGTATTTTCTTGATAAAAATACATTTGATGATTCAATCGGCATGCATTTTATACGCCTACATTCGACAATGTGTTACCAGAAAAATCCAACAGTGAATATAATTAGGGTTTCTTTTTATGTCATAGATACTCAAAATGCAGCATATATTCAGAAAGAAAAATCACCAACTGTAAAAACGCTTCAAAAGCACCAATATCATAAATGATAACTGTACAGTTAACAAATTGATCGATTGTGCTTTCTTATTTTAAAATTGCGTAATAAATTAAGCGTTAATTGCGTGCATATGGTCTTTCCTCCATGAAATATGTATAGTGCAAGAAGTTGAGAGAAAATATAACTTAATTTTTGTAGACTTGATAGTGTTCCCGAATATCTGATTTCTTAATTTTCCAAAGACATGGCATTAAATGACTAAAATAACAAGTTTGTAACATTCCTATAGTACCCACACCTTTCAGCTTAGATATCCTATTAATACTATTTCGCACATTTACTTTTCTAACTACACACGAAAAAAAACCCCAGATATTTGTACCACCTCCCCTTAAATAAATACCGAAAGATGAGCAAAAATCACTGTTAAGCAATGCTCTTTAACTCTGTACTTGTTTGGCTTTCTAACTTTTTTGATCTGAGCGTTACTGATGAGTCTTATGTAGACAAAACGCGCGTCTGGCGAATTAGATTATAAGCCTGATACCTTTGATAACTATTAATGATGATAAATTAATTTTGAGTTCAAGTAAGACTTTTTAACAATTTTTGAACATGTATATAACATAAGATGATGCGGTATGATCGTCAATGTAACAGCTATTCAAAAGAGGCCAAATGAAGCGGATTTTATCCATTACAACTTGCTTTTTGTTAAAGTTAACGTCTTCGTCATTTGGTTTCTAATTTATAGCTTTCTCATTGGAAATTATACCGCATCTTCTATAGTTATCATTTATTTCACTGTAAAGTTCCTACAACGAGAAAAACATCAGAACATATGTAATAATTATCTAGAAATGGCTTGACTCAAAAAATTGGTATTAGGCACATAAATTATTCACACGAAGACGATAGGCAAACAGAACTCGTATAAGAGTACTCACATGCAATAAGTTAAAGCTATTTCAATTTTATTAACAACTAAGTTAACACTGCTTGGCAATTAACAAAAATTACCCATTTACAAAATCAAGCATATAGTCATTATTTTACTTATTACAAACACATGTAGTTCTAACTTGGGCTTACGTTGAAAGGTCTTTACACGTTTAGAAAAGTAAATTAAGTAAGAGATTCAGTAAACGCTGAATATCTATGAACGCTTCAAACTTCTGATTTGTCTTTC
Source organism: Mytilus galloprovincialis (assembly GCF_965363235.1). Taxonomy (NCBI): domain Eukaryota; kingdom Metazoa; phylum Mollusca; class Bivalvia; order Mytilida; family Mytilidae; genus Mytilus; species Mytilus galloprovincialis. The sequence goes on from NC_134844.1 coordinate 11,710,633, forward strand.
AAACCTAAAATGCATATGAGATTTGCATTTTAATGTTTTATCTAATTTCTCCATTTTAGAGAAAAAATCCAACATGACAAACATCTACGACAACTGGAAGAAGAAATGGAAAGAGAAATGTCAAAAATGGAAGAAAGAATAAGGGAAAAAGTAAGTTTCTATTGAATTTTGAGTGGTGTGCTGAATCTCATTTACGTGTACCTCATATCTTTTATGCATATCATCATTAATAAATATTGATTCTTTAGCACAATGATGCCTAAATTTGTTCATTTCATACGAATAAGTGTGTGAAAATCTGTGTCTTATCAAAAAAAAAAATACCACAATTTTCCAAAAGATTGAATATAGAATTTACAATAAGAATCAGTATAAACAGTACCAGAGGGAACTATGTACAATGCACATTAAATATGGCTAAAATTCATGGGACCATTAAACAACAGTCTCGCCTTATCTGGTATTATATAAAAGAAATTAGCTATTTATCTTGTCGTACACTACATGTATAATTGCCATTCATATATATTATCAAAACATCAACACTATTGCATTGCAAGCTGGCGTCTATGATTCATAGGAAAACTATCCGTAGGTAAGAAAAAAATTTGCAATTGACCTTTTATAAGCTTTGAAACACATGTTACCTAACAACCAGTAGTACATTGTATATGGAATATGTATAACATTGATTTTATATGATTGTTTTCTAATTTGAATCAAAAAATTTGTTTGTCATTTGTAAGTTTAAAATAAAGCTGTGAATTCAGGAGCAGATATTATTAGAGGTGTCTTTTTTTTTTATATAAATGAATGAAATTAGATATTGATACTACTGAAATTAAAATAAAACAAGCGGGGAGAGAACATAGATATTTTCGAGTACAAAAAGGATCCAATTAATTGTATTACAAAATGTCTGTTAATCGCACTGATGCTTGAATTATAGTATTGTCACAAAAACAATCGAGTTGTTGTTCTATCTTGTCTCGTCTTTGTGGAAAACAAATCAAAGTTGAGAATCTCAGAAATTATCTGAAAATGACAATTTGAAAAAAAATTGATACTAAGGCGACATTCCTTATGGGTCTTGTATCTTAATTTGGATTAGGGTTAGTAATTTACATAATTTATGTTCCAAGTATCTTTATATCATGAACGAAGTAGTTGGTGTATATACCGTTTTGTGCCTTTTTGTTACATATTTGTTTGTTTTATAGCGATTAAGATTATAATACAATGTTGACTATGAACCCCTATTTTTGACATTTGTACCTATTATGTCTGTTCGTACTGTTCACACATCGTTGTCAATATAATGGAATTTGAAACGACTGTCATAAAAGTGAGAGGATTAGCTAGATTTAAATAAACTCATCATAGATACCAGGACTAAATTTTGTATATAGGCCAGACGCGCGTTTCGTCTACAAAAGACTCATCAGTGACGCTCGAATCCAAAAAAGTTAAGAAGGCCAAATAAAGTACGAAGTTGAAGAGAATAGAGGACCAAAACTCCTAAAAGTTTTGCCAAATTCAGCTAAGGTATTCTATGCCTGAGGTAAAACCATGTTAAATCCACCATTTTCTACATAAGAAAGTGCCTTTACCAAGTCTGGACTATGACAGTTGTTATCCATTCGTTTGATGTGTTTGGGCTTTGAGTTTGCCATTTGATTATGGAGTTTCCTTTTTGAATACTCCTCGGAGTGATTTTACTTTTTGTTACTACTCAGATAGTACTATCAGGGATTGATAGTATACTGGTAACGTCGCCGACGCTTAGGTAGTAGAAAACGTATGGTAATGATATCATTGTCATACTGTAATGAGCTTGATCAGTTTCTTCTTCACAGTTTGAGAACTAATAAATAATGACATCTTACCCGGCTGAAAGTCATATATAAGAGTTTAGCTTAAAAATATATAGGTATGCACCTCAAACATGTATATAACACATGAGTGTTTGATTTTAACAGGAACAAAGAAAAGTGCAACAAGAAAAAGCTCAACTGAAGAAAGAACTAGAGACAGAATTGTTAACATGTCAACAAAGTTACAATGTCATGCAACAGGTGAAAAAGGCAATTAATCTTAGCTTCTTAATATACTGAACCAATTAACGTGGGTTTGAATTTCATGAAATAGGATTTTTCGTTTCAGCATTCTTACTTTCAAAAATAAATATTCTTTAATATACATTTTATTTAAATGAAAAAGAACGATAAGAAAGTGCAGAAATTTACAGTTTGTAATATTGCTTTATGTGTTTTCTTTATTTCCCTAACTTTTATGTTGAATAGTCAACATGTATTACATACCGAATTTTATTAACATGTACTTGTACTTCGGTAATTTCACTTATAGACAATATCATTATGAAGAAGCAAGTAAGTATATGCTTTAGATATTAAAGGGTTGATTACAGATTACAATGTTAATAAAGCTTCATTTTGTATCCAAACCTACCATATTTTTGGAATTTATGCACATGAAAACTTCTTCTTTACAGGAGGGACTTGGGAAAGAAAACAAAGAAATGGAAGAACAACTTTTGAATTTACAGAAATCATTAAATGATATATCAGTGGAAAATAGACAATTAAGGAGTGAATTAACAGACAATAAAACAAATATGGCTGTGGTGCGGACAGAGTTGTCAACATATAAACAGTCATACAATGAAAAAGTCAGAGAACTACACTTGTAAGTATTCACTTGGGTCAGCAGTATTAAAATCCAAATACACTGTTTTTATCACAAGTGGAGAACATCTGCTTGAAAAAACCCAGTATTTTAGTAATCTATTATTTATTTTAAAAACTATGTTTTGGCATATTTATGTTCTCAAAGCAAAAAGGATTAGACACAAGTAAAACATGCTAAGCATAAAGCATAAAATAAATGAAACCAGATTGATAAAGGCCTGAAAACAAGAAGAAGTCCATCGTTAATTATTATGACAATTAAGATTATATAGTGAAGAGTCATATCTGCTTTTTTTTGTCTTAAAGGGAAAAAGCCACTGTAGCAGATATTATAAAAGAACAAGACAACTTGACACGACAGTTACACTTGTTACAGTAAGTATGGCCTCCTCATGTTTAAAGAGGGACACTTATTATGCCACTGCTGGTGGAGATGTATTTCCCCGAGGGTATCACAAGCCCAGTAGTCAGCACTTTTTTGTTCTGACATGAATTATCATTGATATGGTTATATTAATAAATTAACTGTTTACAAAATTTTGATTTTTTTTTCAAATACTAAGGCTTTTCTACCTCAGGCATAGATTACCTTTGCTGTATATGGTAAAATTTTTAGGAATTTTGGTCCTCAATGCTATTCAACTTCGTACTTTATATCAGCGTCACTGGTGAGTCTTTTGTAGACGAAACGCGCGTCTGACGTATATACAAAATTTCTCCTGGCATCTATGATGAGTTTATTATTAAAGAAAGCAATGATACATATAACCGCTTGAATTGCTAAATAGGCTTCATTAAATTCTCCTTCCAATGAAATATTGTATAGTTTACTGTTGGGTCACACAGAAGCCCTTTGCATTATACATCTCTGTTACATTTCTACATAAAAAATACCTATTGTTTTGCAAATGATTTTAATTGAGATTAATTTGTCGCTAGATTTCGATATTGTAGGCGACATAAACCAATACATATTCAGAGTATAGTATTATTTTTCAGTTTAATTGATGGTCTGTCCTTTCATTGACTGTTTTTGATGGCCCTGTTACCTCTTACTTCTATAAACACTAAGTTCAAAAGTCAGTTATATTACATATTATTTGATATTTCAACTACATTTCAGCAATGCTAACAAACAACTACATGACCATAACGATGATTTAATCGAATCTTTCGAGAAGCGAGCGCCAAACAGACAGCTGTCATCTGTAGTAAGTAAAATTACGTACATTGTTTCAATTAATGTCTATAGTAATAGATACTGATTGATAGATATTTGAAGTTTTTCCACTCAACAAAAATTAGTCTTTTTTTGTTTAAGTAAAATGATAATGAAAGAAACGTGCGTTGTTCTGTTCAAATATAGTGATAGTTAAAATAATAACGCTTTGTTCTGTTCATGTAAAGTACTATGTTTTCGTGTCATTCTCTTTAAGTATGTGCAAACCTACATGGCGGTATATTTTCAAAATGTTCAAATCATAAAAATTACCTTTTGTTGTATTTAAATATGATTAAAGTGCAAGTAGCTCGGAAATCATGAATGTTCATGTAAATTCCAGTTGATTCTGAATAATAGTTTCATACTTGTAAAGGACGTTTGTAAAATGATTTATTTCTTACTTTTTATTAAAAAAATATATTGTGTAGTGGTTATAATAATTTTGAACTTTTCAGTCATTACCTAACTCAATAGCAGGTGACAGAAGAGGCTCATTAATGAGTGACTATCTACCTAGCGGACCATCATCGTATGTATTCATTACAAATACTTGTTTTTTAATTAATTTAGTTTTTGCCTCCCCACACCTATCTCACTTCTCAAAAATCACACATAGAAAGTCGTCCGCTTTTAGTTTTTCTGCGTTTTTATATACCTGTGTTTAAAACACCAGTCATGTCAGTTTGTCGTTACTATTTGGATACGAGGTGTCATACCACCAATTAAAAGTCCCTATCTGTTCAACCAAATTTTACAATTTTTACAGCTTTCTAAATATTTTACCTTAAGTTTAACTTCATAGAAACCATGTATATCCTGAATTGTACATGTATCAGCTTAAATCTTAAATTAGTCTACTATGGAGTGCATTAATCCTCAATTTTGAATTCAAACTCATAAACAAGTAAATTTTAGCTCAAAATGGTCTTAATATATTTCTCATTCACCAAAAGTTTCATTTCTGCCAATTTGTTGGTTAGTGTAAGTAAACAATGACATCAAATGCACTATTTTTTTGTCCGAGTAGGCATACTTTCACATACGTTCTAAATTTGAGGGAGTAATTGGTGGTATGACACCTACGAGTATCAGTCTTAGCCATTTAATAGTTTATTCAAAACCAATAGCAATGCTATGGTTATATTTAGAAACTATAACAATTTATTTCAAATACGAGCAGAGGCAAGACTTCAAATTGACATACTAAAGCAATTAAAAACATCATCATGCCAATTTTACCATATTTTAAATCTTTTCCTAATATAGACAATTCCTTTTCTCATTTGTTGACAATCATTGAACAAATGCGTTTACATACATCAATAAAAGTAATGAAAGTTCTAAAATTTCGAATCTAACATGACATTAGTTTTCTTAAAACCAATAAAAGTAATATGGGTGATAATGGTTCTCCCTGTATCACACCTTTTTGTACAGGGAAAATGCTAGCAAAGTTTTCTTTTAACTTTACAGCAGCTTACAAAAAAGAAATTAAGATTAAGAATAGTTTACAATGAATACCACATCAATCAAATTCAAAGAAAGAAGATTTCTATTTAGTTGGTCAAAAGCATTTCATAATCTATAAAACAGCAGTACATCTTTTTCTTTAATCCGAAATATTTATTAAAAATTGAATGTTAAACAATTAAAGCATCTGTCGTGCCATGAAATCAAAGTGAGCATATATTACAATACTTTATCGGCCAATAACACGAAAAAATAAGCCTTTCGTTTATAACTGAACACTATTTTTGCAGACACAATTACTTAATGGGATACCGCTATGATTATCGGTAATGTTTTAATGTACTGGATTAATATTTACTAAATAACACTGCTTATAGACATTTAACCACATATACACATAACATTGGTAGACGAGGCATTTTTGTTATATTGATAATCTGCTTTTATATATCAAATGAAATATATTTTCTGCTTTGAACAGCAAGTTATGTTTTGAACGGGAAGTTAATCAAAGTCAATTATCATATCTTTTTCTTCCATCTATCTCATGATATTTTGTGGTTACGCAACAGCTCGATTAAAATTGATATCTATTGTTATTTTCATAAACCTAATGTACAGAAAAGTAAAGAACACAATCCTGGCTGGTTTTTTCTGGTTAAAAATATGATGTGGGCATGCATTTTATACGCCTACGTTGGACAATGCGTTACCAGAAAATTCCAACAGTGAATATAATTAGTCTTTCGTTTTATGTCAAAATATTGTCAAAGTGATACATTTACTCGGTAAATTAATAAATTAAACGGTAGTGGTTTCTAAATAAGAAAAGTATTAAAACTTAAAGTGAGTGCTGTTTCCCTTTTGTAATGATATTGAAAGTGTATAGATACCGGAGTTAAGCAATTTTGTTTACTTTAATTGGGTGCAAATGCCATCTTTCCATTTGTATATGGAAAGTGCGTGGAGATAAGCGGGAATATAACTAAGTTATTCTATATTTGAAACGTTTTTCAGAATTTCCAATTAAAATATATTTCCGAAGACATGATTTGATAAAAAATACAAGATTGTATCACTTCTGAAGTATTTTATCATTTACCTTTTCTAACCACTTATCGCCATAATGTCAAAAATAACAATCGTTTAATAAACTGTCTTTACTAGGCGATTTCCGACATTTAGATAAAAAGTCTTCAGATGTCTTCTTCTGGTTAAAAGATCGCCGCTTCAACTTCGTTGAACAAGAACCCTTAGCTATTTTATTCAAATTCTTCGGTTATAACAGAATAGTTGTCAGTACTCATATTTATAAGATGATTACAAAAAGCAGACGTCTTCAAATTACCATTATCGTTCTTATTGCCTTTTAAAAACAGTTTCAGATTGCGTTAACTCCAGTAGTCAATTCGACTTGGCTTTGTTTTTACCTTGGGTTTAATCATTTCCGTTGACATACACCGATCATTTGATTACTGTAAACTAGTTTTCGTGATTAAAATACGAATAGTAGTCTTATTGATGAGAATTGTAGTTAGTGGAGGATGTAAATGATCAAAGTTAAGCTAAAAGACAAACAGTACGATTAGGAAAATTTAAAAAGAGAGAGCAAGGAACAAGCTTAGTCCAAACTAACGATAATTCACATATAACAGATCTAGGAGAAATCCTACATCTCACAATGACAGGTTATTTGACATATAGCATATTATCATACATAGAAAATAAAACGTATGTATTTACGTAGATACTTATAACTTCTTATAATTTGAAGGCAATTTTTAAATTAATAATATGCTTATAAATTGTATCCGTTGGAATATTTGCTTCTTTATTCATACTAATCAAACTTACATATACAGTAACTTGTGATAAGAAAACATAAAATAAAATCAAGAGATGAGTCCTGATTTGCACATCGAAATAAGTCCCTTATTTTGATTTTAACAATTATAGAGAGTTTGTCTTTAAGCAAGATGAAATTGATTTAGACTTTCTTGCATAATAGTATGCATTGAACATGTTATTTCTCATGCCGTTATTCTTTCAACATCACATACTCCGACTTTTTGACCTGAACCACAGTGATTAAGTTTATTAACACTTGTCAAGTGCTATTAATGGTACAGTTTACATGCCATCTCCTTTAAACACATCATTTATCGTCTTACTTAATAGTATTACTTTAACAAGGACATACTTTTTTCTAGAAGAAGAAAATGTTTTATTTGAATTAAAAGGATCATAAAGATTAAAAATTAGTCCTTAATATTCCTTAAAAATTTCAGATATGATAACAATTGCCATCAATAAAAATGGAGGTAATATGATGTATTAGCAGAGAAAACTATAATCATACATTTCATAGAAAAAAGATTTATACGCATACAATCTTTTCTAAGTTCATTTACTCTTATAGAAAACCAGTACCATGTCAGTTTTTAATAGCGTTCTTACCATATGTTTAACTCAATACACCGTGTTTATTTTCTTTTCCAGAGTACGATCATTAAACATAAGCCCCACACCCTCGCTGGCCGAGGATTTACAACAAACAAACAACGTATCAGTAAATGCATTCTCACTACCAGGACAGTCACCACGTGTCATCAGGGCTATATTACCACGTGACGAGACTTGTGAGGATGATGATGCGGATGAAATTGGTAATTGAATATTAGTCCTCCATACAAATAATTGATGAATTTCAATAGTTTTCAAATAAAAAAAATGTGACTTTTATCTCTGAAAAAAAAACCCATAATCTTTCTTTAAAGCATTTTAAAACCAAATATATGAAAAAATAGATAGAAAAAAATGTGATGAGTTTATGTTTAGTCAAAGACAATTTGAATAATTTATACTGCACAGGAAACAAACTAAACACAAATGAAACGACAAGTGTTAATAAACGTATGGTACAAGTTTTTGTTTATTTTATATTTTATCTGGTTAAGCAGACAGTGGGCATTCTACCCTTCGAGATCTAAATGATGATTCTGATCCTGAAGGTCAGAATCCTGATGACGATTACTATAGACGATCACATAACAATAGAAGACATCGGAGAGAATCTAGTTATATACGAAAAAATGAGGTAATCAAGTAGTTAAATATATAATAGACCGCTAGGTACTATTTGACTTTATATTTGGTAAACAGTGATGAATTGTAAAGTGCGAGAAATTTTTGTCCGTAACACATTTACTAACTGTTTGCTCAATTTTTTTCAATATGTTGAACGAATACGAACTTATTATTTTCTTCGCAAATTTCTCCGTTACTACTGAACAACACAAGTTACTTCATATATTTTTGACAGTAATGAGTTATAACTGGTGAAATGATTTTGGATTGTAAGAACCTTCTTGTTATTTTTCAAATTCATTGAATTGCAGAGGAAATGCCAAAACCCAAGTACAGCAATGCTTACAATTTCTCATATTTCTTTTTTTACATATGACGATCTTGTCTTTAAATCGTATCTGTTGCTTTCAGAATTCAAAACTAAAAAATGAAAATTTAAAAAGAAAAATATAACCCTCAGATATAACCAAAAGCATCTGAATTTTTAATAGGAAAATGATTCACATGATGAGGTCGAAACAGAATCTGAAATGGATCAGTTACATTCTAAGCCCATAAGAAGATACGATCCCGTCAGATTAAGTTCCGGAAGTAATAGCAGCAGGAAGTCACGGACACGGTCAAAGAACAGGGATAGGGATAGGGATGCAGACCATGGAGGCAGATCATCACCCGCCATTCATAGACACAGCTTGATACGAAAAACCAGCAACGGCTCTCAAGAGGTACCTAAATTAAATGAAATGCATTTTTTCTGTACTCTTTTTTACCAAAACTTAAATCTCAAACAATACATAACAACAGTTATGAGTAGACAATTAATGACATAGATATTATACATTTCGGTGTTAAATACTATAGTTTTATTTTATTTATTTTCACAGAGAAGTGCAAATAGAGACCCAGATAGAATGTATAAAATTGTGTTGGCTGGAGATGCAGCTGTTGGAAAATCTTGTTTCATAATGAGGCTGTGTAAAGGAAAATTTGTTAGTAATCTCAGTTCTACATTAGGTAAGTAAATCGTATTCATTATTTGATATGGTTATGTAACACAACAAAACATATAAACATTTTGCTTTTGTTTTATAAATGCTCTATGTTTGGAGATTACTCGCGTCCTCCATTATATTTTGTGTCTATATTGATTGATTGATTGTTGGTTGCTTGACGTCCAGTGGCAAATATTTCATGCATATTCAGGACGAGAACAAGTTCACAATAAATACAATAGGTAGGTTGATACAATAGAGGCCATCTGGGATGATGGTCTGGGAAATTTGGACTGCTACTGGAAAATGAGGGTATATTGGATAGAGACAGAAATTTTGCCTTGCAACAGGCCACCTACGGACCCCTCAAAGAGTTGTTGCAAGGTTTCTTAACGTGCAAAGAGCGTGGCACTCTCTTTACACGAGGCATCGGATTTAACGTCCCCCTTCTGACCGGACGTGACTGCGAACTTGAGACATCCCGCACAGCCAAACGGACGCCCCACTTCGGACAGCGTTTTACTGCCGGTCGGGAGAAGACCAAGTGACCATATTTCTATACCCCAGTCACCCTTGGGGGATTGTGTCTATATGTTTTGCCCGAGGTTAAGTATATTAATATAAGATTCACTTTCTTTAATGGTAAGATGGGTGTTATATGTTTATTATGATTTTTTAGCATGTTCACAGAACGACTTCTCTACATTTTCATGTACTTTTTTTTTGGCTTTCAAACTTTTTTTCATCAGAGCGTCACTTGTTAGTCTTGTGTTGACGAAACGCGCGTCTAGCATATGAAATTTTAAACCTTGCACCTTTTGTTAGCTATTATTCGTGTGTTTCTCTGTCCTATATGTTCTCCCATTTATTTGTATTGTAGTCTTATCATGTAATGTTGTCATTTATTGTTATATTTAACATTGCCATAAAAGCGGGAGGTTTGACATGCCAAAAAAAACCCAGGTTAAACCCACCATTTTTTGTACCACGTCAGGAAAATTTACCATATTATAGTTCGTTTCTGTGTGTGTTACTTTTTAATGTTGTGTTTCTGTTGTGTCGTAGTTCTACTCTTATATTTCATGTGTTCCCCTCAGTTTTAGTTTGTAATCCGGATTTGTTTTTTTCTCAATCGATTTTTGAATTTAGAACAGCGGTATACTACTGTTGCCTTTATTTATACTCTTTCTTTGATACTTAAAATCTTACAACAAATTTCAACGGAACGAATTGTAAGAGATCTTAAATATTTATACACAAAGTTTGAATATTCCTGTATTTTGAATGTATATTTATACACAAAGTTTGAATATTCCTGTATTTTGAATGTTTCAATAAGTAATTTTTTAAAAAGATAATAGTTATTTCAAATACATTAACTTATAATTGATGGACATCCTTTTTCACAGGTGTTGACTTTCAGACAAAGGTTCTAGAGGTAGATGATAAAACTGTAGCTTTACAACTGTGGGATACTGCTGGCCAAGAAAGGTAACCACTTTTAATATTTAAAAAAAAGGTAATGTAAAAATATAGTCAATTTTATGATTATTACAAATTACAAAAGTTGCATTGTAAAATATCATCATAAAGAACAAATATATAGACGATATCACATTACTAACGTAGTCGCATGCAAATTTAAAAGGTATAAAAAATAAGAAATTGCACATCCTGATACAAGTAACAAGGTCTAAGAAGTTGAGTTTTTGTCAACAGATTTAGATAAAATGGCAATAGTGAGGCGGATAATAAATGAGAAAATAGTTACATCGAAATATGTTCATATGCAGCAGCAGTTCTAATCTAAATTACTTTTCCAGTAATTTCCTTGATTTGGTAGTTTATTTATTATAAAGAAATAAATATAGCTTAATGTTATTATTTCAGGTTCCGAAGTATTGCTAAATCTTATTTCCGTCGAGCTGATGGTGTGTTCCTTCTGTATGATTGCACATATGAGCGATCATTTCTTAGTATCAGGGAGTGGGTTGAAGCAATCGAGGTACGTGTGTCTTTGTAAAGTTATGAATTCAATTGTGTAAAAGTGTATTTTAAAAAGTAACAATACAATTGATACACTATAGATATCTGAAACTATTTAGTTCTAAATTATGTTTTTACTTGTGAAAAAAACACGAAGCTTTCATTAGTAGAACTTCTTAAATTTTGATTAAGATTTATCACACAAGTGTTAAAAGATAGTTATCAAATTAAAAATGGAAATTTCAAGCACTAAGTTGATGAAATAATGATATTATTTTGAAAGTAATTTATATTTATATACATATAGGATGGTGCTCAAAAGAAAATCCCAATAATGTTGATTGGCAATAAAACAGACATGCGACCAGAAGCAGAAAAACAGGGAAGACGTGTGGTAACTACCAGTGTTGGACAAAAGTTGGCAAAGGTAAATTAGCAGTAAAGAGTAGTCAATGGTTAGCCATGATTAATATTTACATAAATTGACAAGGATAACAAAAATCGACGAAGTTGATCATGAAAAAAACTGCTGGCACACAAGTATTTTACGGTGTTGTTGTTTTGAATTTTGCCATAATCTTTTGTATGTTTTTGTATGCCATTGTTTTACTTTACTGTATGTACTTTCAACTACAAACACTCAATTGTTGGTGTCTTGGTTAGATTTATTTGTATGATTAAGGTTTATGTACCCTTCTGTAGCCATTTTTGTACGAATTTTTTAAACATCAATTGCATCAAAACTGCAGATATAATGAATAATAGAGACAGGCCATTTTGAACATATACTAGGGGGAAACTTGATGCAAAGCATTATTATTTACTGTTGCATTGCATTTAATAGAAAACGAGTACTTTGTGGCAAACAAACCAAGATTTTTATAGAAAATCCACAGCCTTTAATAAAGAGATTTTTGTTATAAAATTTGAAACATAGATTACTCACTTGCTTTTCTATGATGTGCTAGTGTTTATTTTTTACAAAAAGTTCTAACCAACCTGTAAATTCCAAAATACCTCGTGCAGAGTAACTAAAGTCGAGCGCACTCTAAAAGGTGTACTTGATTTGGTCCATATTTTTATTTGTTCTAACCAATAACTACATTAATAAACTTTGTTTTAAGGAAATCAATGCTAGCACTGTATGCAATAACCCTATATCTATCGGTCATCTAATTGCCAAATATGATAGAACAAGGATGAAGGCTATGGATTTTCTATAATATTTCCATATGTTTATCATTGAAGCAACACAAGGGTACATAATCCTTAATGGAGTTTTGAAGGCAATTGTGTTGTATGCCTGCTTTTGGTTGCTGGATCCCAATTATTGAAAAGTTAACCAATTATGTCAATACATGTTACTGCAAATAATTGTCATGTATGTGGGAGGTTAAACTAGCAATGAAACCAGGTTTAACAAAAAAAATCTTCGGGAAAAGTCAGGAATATTTCAGCTAATTTCCATTTGCTCCGTTGGTTTATACTGCTTAGCGTTTGACTTTGTTAGGTTTCATCGACATCTTAACTTGTCAATATATTTTGATGTTCAGTATTTTGTTAATTTTGTTTTCAACCTGCTGGAAACCTGTTTTTTCTGTGTAGTAAGAAAAACGGACACGAAAACATGTTTCCTCATGGTGTTGGACAAAGTGTAGTTAAGAGGAGAGAGTATGCTAATGAATTTTATAAACAAATAATTTCTGATGAAGATGCAAAAAATGGTTAGAAAAATGTAGAGTTTGACAGACAGGAAATACTACGGCTGATCACGATGATGTGTTGATTTCCTTAAAGTATTTTCAATGATACATACAGATATTTAGACGAATTGTATTCTACTTATAATTCAGATGTGTTTAAATACACAAATCAAATTCATCCACTTTCCTAAATTCAAAGTTTAAAAAAATGTCAATTGTATGGTCATATTCCTAATTTAGTTTATAACAACAGTATAGAAAGGGTTTTATATGACTATTGCTGTATATGAATGTAGTAGGTCAGCCAGTAGTGAGGCACAATAAGTGCCTTTTTGACAACTGACAGTTTATTGAAATAACAATCTACCAAACTCGACATATATGTTGTGGATCATAAAGTCGAGCATTTTAGTAATATTTTCTCCGACAAAATTGTTTTTGTTCATTAAACCTAGAGATTTTCAATAACCTTAAGATAAAAATGTTTATATGCGATTTCCATTTTTGATAGAAAAAGAAAAGTCTAACGAGAAAAAGTAGATCTTCCAAATGGGTTAATTCCATTGTCACTGAACTAGTATACATATTTGTTGAAGGGTCAGCTGAAGGAAGCCTCCGGGTGCGGGAGTTTCTCGCTACATTTAAGACCCATTGGTGGCATTCAACTGTTGTCTGCTCTATGGTCGGGTTGTTTTCTCTTTGACACATTCCCCATTTCTATTCTCAATTTTATTAGAAGAACTTCTAGACGAGCTTTATTTATATTGTTTTACCCGTGGATGTTATTAAGTTTTAGTATATGTGCTCCGATAATATCATCCGGGAGAATGAATGTTACTTTTTTTAGGTATATAATACCCTATTGTGGAAAAGGGTTTGTGGCTTCCTGCAGTTTAATAGCGATGTCTTTATAAAATCGATAGTGGATTACCGTTTCGTTTACGAGAACCCAACATTGCCTTTAATTCATACATGTTTGCTAGGATATGTTTTCAAAACTGGGTAGATACATTATTTAAGATGATCATATATAATGAGATAGTACACAAAACTGAGCTATAATTATTCAGTGTACATGATTTCGTTACCTACTTTTTCACTCATAAAATCTTATGTTGTAGGATGTCAGTGCTTTATTCATAGAAACTAGTGCTAAAGATGGCTCTAACATAACTGAGGCAATAACCGAATTAACAAGGTAAGAAATTGTCATTTGAATTTAACTTGAATGATTTGTGAAAAGGATATAATTGTTTTTGACGTTGAATGGTAATTATGATAAAATGACCAGAAGCACATTATATTAGCTTTTAAACTATAATCAAAACTCTTTTTAAATATGTTTTCTTTCAAATATGCAATATTTCATCACAGTAAAATATTATTTGAATAACTATTCCTCTTTAGGTTAATGCGAGCAAACGAGGACTTAGAGGTCAAGACAGTTGGGCTTCAGCTGCATGAAAAACCAGAAGACAAAAGAGCATGCTGCGGACGTTGACATTTTGGAATATACATATATTTATGTGCATCAATCATACACTTGTTAAATGTAACACATGTACAAATATCATTTTTATTTAAACTGGTAAACATATCATATTTCAGACTAATGAAGGGTATGAGACCTAGTATTGTAATACATGGGTCGGTTACAAGCATTTATTGTTTTGAACTTGGTGTAAATATTGTTAATATTTTTGTGTCAAATTTTCATTACGCAATAGTGCAATTAATAGTCTTCCAATTTATTTCATTCTTTGGTTTATCTATTTTGATTGTGAAGAATCAAATGTTTGGTTTTGAGATAATCTACTTTTAAGATCAAATCAAGAGCTACCAAGGTAGCTATAAAAACCCAAAATATTGAATAGAAAAAGACACAACCATGTCCAAAAAAGGACGGAAAAGAAAAGATGAACACTCCTTAAAATATGTAGCTTGAGCTACACCAACTATCCGAATGATCGGTTGGAATTTCAGGTCCTTTGGATGTTGATCTGCAAAGCATAAATCTAGGAAGCTATAAGATAAACTTTATTGTACAGTATTCAGCAAAGAAAATAATTATATGCTCATTCTACGCAATAGGTTGTTAATAGTGTTACATATATTTATTTGCAAAAATATAGCTTTATCTAATTTTATATAATTACTGTACATAATATAGAATCAATTGCCACAGTCATGTAAATAGAAAAAAAATGTTTAAGTACAAGACTTAAGTTGTTGGATGATGTTGGAAATAGTGTTGGTTTGAATTATATGTACATTCTTTATTTTGTGATAAATACTGTTTATTAAGTTATTGTAAATTTTTATTTATTATTGTTTTGCAAAAATAATGTTCACCTAAGAACATAAATGAAAACTTGTAAATTATATTCCCTGTTATTGCCTGGTGAACAATAGCAAAAATTAAGGAAATTTTTATTGTGTTGCATACAAAAAGAGTGTTTACACAATGTCGAACATCAAAAATATTTGAAAATGAACTGCACTCTCAAGCTCGTGCAATATTTAGTGCAATGACCTTGATATTATTATGTCGACTATTTTAGGTTTCATTAATGTTATGCCCAAAAGTTTTCCAATACATCTGAAATGACAAACATAAATTGAAGGAATAAGTTCTTCGAAATATGTTGAATTATCACTGTTGCTGTCTTTCATTTAATGGTTTTACTTATGAAAAAAATATCAATCAATCAATTTAGACATTAAGCTCCATTCAATTCGCCACTCAAGAATTTTGATTATTATGGGTAAGGTATTTCTTTTTATCCCAAAAAGAAATCACGTGGCGCTGTCAACGTATATTTGTTCCGCCTAACAGAAGTTCCAATGGAATCTTTGTTATAAACATTGTCATAATATCTATTCCTGTTGGAACAAATATTCTTTAACAATTATTCCGTTAAGAACATATACTGTAATATTTATTCCTGTGGAAATAATATTCCAGAATATATTTTCCTTTTGGAACTTATGTTATGAAGGAACTTTTATTCCGTGACAGCTCTTTTCTATTGATTAGGGTTAGTTTTCATAAATTGAGGCAATACGAAACTGTGCAATGAAACCATATGACATATAATGGACATTTGTCTCTTGCAACTGTCCTTGAAAAGCCTGACTGGTCAGTGCTTACAATTAACAAGTTATTATTGTGATAACCGTTATTTGTTCTGCTTCACCCTTTCAGGAAGGATGAGGTGAATTACTTTTGTTGTTATTTATCTAAATGTATATATCATCTATTGTAATGCATTGTTATTTGGGTAATTGTTACTGAGAGGAAACTTTCTGAAAGTCTTTCATATATCAGCTTATCATTAACATTATTATCCTTACATACATTTTGTTAGATTTCTTTGATCTTTTGATTGTTGTTATGATTGTAACTTTGTTTTGAGTTGAACACAACTGTAATTTAAAAAAATTAAACAAAGACATTTTACACAGTTATATAGTTCATATCATTAGAAATGTATGTAAAATATGCATTTAAACCTTACCAAACTTTTAACTTGCATTTTAACATTGTAACAGTGCTGCTGTTATGTACTATAATACATTATATTAGAACTAATAAAACAGGCTTCTAATACTAGTTACTGATCTAGCTCGTATGATTTCGTCGTTTTCGTTACGAGGCCTTCATTGCTGAAATAATCAAGTAGAGATACGAAAAACATATTTTCTGACTAACTAGTTTTCACTAAATGCCACAGAGAAAAGTCGATGACAAAATATTACCTACTTTCTATAGAGATGATGATTCATTTTCTTTTTTCTCTGGTGTTAGACTTTTATAATATATAATGTTTATCAAGAAAAAAACATTTAAGCGATTGCTAAATGATTTTGCAAACAGATACACATTACAAGATGAATGCTATACATATTTTTTTCTCTTTTTTTGCATGGAAGAACTCGGGTATGTAATTCTACGACAGAGTAGCAGCTTTTAAAAGTAAGGGATAGAACATTGTGGCATTTATAACATTCGGTAGAAAATATTATTTTCGTATCGCTCCTTGATTAGACTGATTTTTATTTATAAAATTTAACTCGAAACACTCTTTGAGAAATGGTTGTATTGAAATTATAAGCTATTTTCACAATCCTGGGTGTCTTTAGTTACTCATGTTTTATATTTCATGTTTTAGTTGTTGCTTCAAAGCATAAAAAGAGAAATAAATGCTTTCCTTATATGTTTTTTTCTTGTGTTTAGCTACCATTTGTTTGCCTTCACCTATAGTTTTAGTATTTTTAGATCCCTGCTTTTAGGATATTGAAGTTATTCTTATTTGCATACCTTTTCTGAATGAATGCATGAAGATTAGAATTTACCTCGTTTCATTATTAGAATCTAATTATCCATTTATTTTTATGAAAAAGCATTAAGGTGGCATTTCTTTAAGATTCAATATTCGGATATCTAACGTATCTCAAGTTTGAATTGAATATGGAAATAGGGAATGTGTCAAAGATAAGACAGCCCGACCAAAGAGGAGACACCAGCCGAAGTCCACCAATGGGTCTTCAATGTGGCGAGAAACTTCCGCACCCGGAGGCGTGCTTCAGCTGGCCCCTAAATAAAAAAAATATACTATTTAGTGGTAGTGGACGTCAAACTAATCTCCGAATTATACACAAGAAACTAATATTAAAAATCATACAAGACTAACAAAGGCCAGTGGCTCCTGACTTGGGACATGCGGAATTTCTTTTGAGATCTCAACCCTCTCCCTATACCTCTAACCAATATAGAAAAGAAGCACACAACAATGCGTACAGTTAAACTTAGTTTAAAAGAAGTCATAGTTCAATGTCAGAATAGGTACCAAAAGAAACTAAACAAAATGACTATGATATATAAATTAACAAACGACTACTAGCAGTTACTAAAATGCCAGCTCCAGACCTCATTTAAATTGAAAATGCAATGTGATTTTATTATTATTCAACTCAGTTGACTGTTTTGAACATCAATTATGTTAAGTATAATATTATGTAATACTGAAATGAATTATCCTAACCAGAAGGAGAGACATGTTTCAAAGGAAAAGGACCAAACATTGCACATAATTGTTTAACATAGTGATAAACAGGTTTGTCATTCAATAATGTAGGCAACAACGAGACCTACTCCAATTTCCCACTGCAAAATCATTTTCTCCGTTCAATATTTGTCGAAATGCCGTGATTTTCCTCCAACTTTATAAGACTATTATCTACATTCAGTGAATATAATGGACAGAATGCATGACTCGGACAATATTTAAATATTAATATAGTATATCATGACAAGTAGAAAAGATATAAAAGACTAAAACAAGATTATTTCAAACTATAAAATAACAATTTTGAAAACTCTTCCGGAGCACCTGATTTCACTCCCGGTTTTTAGTGGAGTTCGGGTTGTTTCTTATTTATTATTTATAACTGTTGATGTAAATGTCACTTGGTTTTGTGAGTCTTTAATTACTCCTTGGTTTTGATTGTTATTGTCTTATAAAATAATTATGATTGTGAAATGTTCAATACTTTGGATGTGGTTGATATACTCCTCTATTAAGTTCGTGTCTTGGATGTTTATTTGGGTTCAATTCAAGGCAACTTTGATGGCCAGTTCATTTGTGTTGTTTGAGTGAGGAAATCATTGATGCTTCCACTGTATAATTACAATCGGGAGAAACGACACAAATATATGAGGATTCTTTCATCACGGCTTTGGACAAGAGAATGTATATAATCTTTTAATCAAATTCGAGGCCAGCCCCTTCAATACAGACCCTCAAAGTATGTAATCAACAATCAAGCAAACGTCTGTGTAATTTGAATATGCAATGATGAAAGTTATCAAATAATATTTAAAATAGTTTATACAAATTGAATTTTGATTTCATTTCGTTTGATGCGTTACATATGTGTATATTCAAATTATATGGACATCATTGATATCTTGGATATGTTTGGTTCTCATTAAGCAAACACTTCTCGAGAAATATAACCAGCAGAACAATTAAAATGCCCGTGTGAATTGAAGTTTATCTTTTGTATCTTGTTATAACTCATTGATTTAGAATTAGAATTAAATAAAATGGTGGTCTGATTGGTTAATTTGGTTTTTTCAACATCGTGTAATGAGTCTGGATTACCATGGCGTGTGATGGTGTAACTCTATTTGATTTTCATTTAATTTTGGCCTGTACATGTCTTCAATTAATTGTGTATATTAACCAATCAATTAACTCTTATTGTTTTAATGAATTTAGGGGTCTCGCTGCATTTAATAACCATTGGTTGACTTCGGTCAGCTCTTTGATGGGATTGTTTTCTCTTTGACATATTCTTGATTTTTATTGTCAATGATACCTCTGTGTATGTCTTAATCACGAAGAACCAACTTGATAATATCTTATGCAAGGGCATAGTAACCCATTTATTCAGATCAAATGATAATATTATGAAGTACGTTACATTGTTTGTTTGTTAACAAAAATATAAAGAAACAGTATTATATTAGAATAAATTAGTACTGAAATATTAATTAGTCATTTCGAGTTTGATGGGATACATTCAATTAACAGCCATAAAACCTAAAGATGATAATACAGTTTATTTCTTTTAAATATAGAATCCTTAGTATGAAGCTTAAGCCTCTGAAAGGATGGAACATATTTAGTGAGAAGCCATAAAGGCAACTTGCGATGGACACTTGGAAATAAAGTCATCATATATACTTCGCAATACTTACATCTCGTCTACCCAACATGTCCAATCAAATCTTATATCTTAAAAAAAGGCATCAGTAGCATACCGCTGTTAAAAATTCATAAATCGATAGAGAAAAAAACAAATCCGGGTTACAAACTAAAACTGAGTGAAACGTTTTAAATATAAGATAACTACGACACAACAGAGACACAACACTGAAACTTAACACACAGAGAAACGAACTATAATGTAACAATGGCCATTTTCCTGACTTGGTACATGGCATTTTATGAAAAAAATGGTGGGTTGAAGCTGGTTTTGTGGCATGCCAAACCTCCCGCTTTAATGGCAGTGTTATTATAACATTAAAATTACAACATTACACGACAGGGTTACAATAAATGAACAGATAAATGGGAGAAAACATAGGACATAGAAACACACGAATAATAGCCATCCATAGGTAACAGGTTAAAAAATAATTTAAACACCAGTCGCGGCTACGTCCACACAAAACTATGCTCAGATGTAAAAAGTTTGAAAGCCATAACAACTACCAAGTTGAAGATCGCCGAGGACCAAAAGTTCCAAAAAGTTGTGAGGCCAGGGTTATCCGCCTGGGACAAAACATCATTGTTATCAAGAATAATACAAAGTTTGCAAACAGTAAATTTTATAAAATGACTATATAATAGATAAACATGATTAAACTGAAGTGTTGACTAGCTATAGAATAAAAAACGAATAAATTACAAAACCACAGCCCCGTTAGTCATAGTTAATGCAACGCCCAAAGTGACGTCACATATAGATTTCTAAAACATGTTCCGAAAATTAAAGAAAATTTGGATGAAATTCAAGATTACATTTGTATGACTCATCTAACTTATATTAATAGCAATGAAAATTATGATACTAATTAGTATTTAATTGAAATAGTAATTAGATAATTAATTGTATTGAGCTTTGTAGTTGTTTCTTCTGATCAAACTGCAAACCAAATATATAGTGCAAATTTCGTTAATCCAAAATCAAATCTACCAAGTGAACTGTATGAGTAGTTATCCCCCAATGCCACACAATAATACAACAGAAAAAATACGATTTACAACTACAAACGTTAAAACATTTGAAAAATTCCGATAACAACAAACCCAATATCAAAACCAAACAAATTAGTATGGGATGGATAAGTACCGTGCCACATCTTAAGGCAATATGAATTCACACTCAGAAAAAACAGGCGCATTCGGGAATAAGTCACGTTCGGTGATAAAAAGATCAGACGACGTAATGACAAACCACTATCTAACACGTGGTAAAAATGTCCATAGTTAGTTTGGACAAAGATACATCGTATGAATCAACCAATTCGTGATGGTGTCCGTAAAATTCACGTAGTGTCATTTTCAATCTGCCCTCCTCATAACTTTGTTGGAGCAGTTACTGCGTTAGGCGCACACTCCTGTATATTAAGTCCGTATAATGTGAACATGCACGAGAATAACGTATTAATTGAGATATGTAAACACCATAAGAAAGGGCATGAAGGTATGTTACTGCTGAGAAATGGGAAATTGATAATATGGAAGTTGAAATCGTCCCGTTTATCATAGATTTCCGTGTGAAGTCGTACATCTGTGTCAATATTGAGGAAAAGATCGAGGTATGAAGCAGTCCTTCTAGTATCAGTAGTATCTTTAATTTCAAGATCGCTGGGATATATGAGATGCAAGTATTGGCTGAAATATAGGTTATTCAGTGATAGGACATCATCAATATATCGGAAAGTGAAATTAAAGAATTTCGCAAGGTGCTTTTTCTGTTTGTCTTTTAGAATGGTTTGAATGAATTCTGCTTCATAAGAGTACAAAAACAAATCGGCTAGTAGGGGTGCACAATTATTACCCATTGGAATACCGATTGTCTGTTGAAATATGAATCCTCCAAACTCAACAAATATATTGTCAATCAAAAAGTCAAGCAATTTTGATAATATCCTCTTCAGTATATTTTCTGTTAGATTCAGTGTGGTTCTTCACAAAATATGAATTATTGTAACCCAAAACAAGAAATATGTATCTACGATTCCAATTTTTATAGAAAAAGCTAGCTCTGTTTAATCAGAGATGGTGAAGTCGATCCTTCAACTGAGCATGGGGAATAGTAGTGTAAAGTGTCGAAAAATCAAAAGTCTTCAGTTGCTGCAAAATTGCAAAGATTGTGATCGAAGATTGAGCAGTGGATCTTTTGAATTTTTGAGAATCCACATCTGGTTAACACCACTGGTAGAATATATCTCATTACAATATTTTCGAAGCCCATCTTTAACTGTAGTAAGAATAGTAGTCAGTATTTTAGAAAGATGTTTAGTCGAACATTTTGGCGATCCAGCTATGTATCGTTCTTTCTATGGAGTTTTGTGTAGTTTTGGTATCCAGTATAATGATGGTAAATTTTCTTCGTTTTCTTTGATGTTGATACCAAAAGAAAGAAGGACAGATTTGTGATTTTGTTAAATCTCGTCCTTGGTAAATGATGTTAAGGAATATGTAGGATTACCAGTTGTTCTACTTATTCCAAGCTCTGTTGTGAGACATTTCAAATAATGGTTTTTACATATAAAGACAATACTATTAGAGGCTTTATCTGCTGGAACAAGGACATATTTGTCATGCAAAAAGGATGAAGCATCCACAACATCCGGATTCTTGAAAGGATTAGTAAATCTTGTGCTCATAGTACACCGTAACTTTTGCATGCGCTTCTGAATGCACGATCGAATAGATTTGATCCATTCAGACAAAGTGTCCAGTTCTGGTTCGTCTGGTTCGCACTTTACCCATTTTCTTGCATAGTCCTCTTAAGAGTAATTACCGGTGAAAGTATGATTTAGAAATAGCATTATGAAACAGACAAACATATAATTTAAAGTCCTCTTAATCACATGTACTCAAGAGAACGCATCTCATGTTGTGCCTACATCCACGTCAGGAGATTTAAACGTCGATTTAAATGTTAAATGTCATATCCATTCATATAAGTAGTCTGATTAAATGTATATACACATAGGATGACCCGTAAAAAAGTCTCTTATGAAGATGAAACACTCGTTTCTAGTACTTAGTTACAAGTCTAGTAACTTTGATGAGCTTTTATTACTAAGTCAAAATATCACGAGTTAGTTGAGTGAAATAGACTGTAATGTCCAACCTAATTATTGTTGCAACTAAAGAACATGTTAAGGAAAATACAATATGATTTAAATTAAAAAAAGTCTCCAGCAAGTCCGCTCAAGGCCAAATGTGTGGAAAGCAAAAACGAACACTTCATCAAGATTAAAACAAAAAGATTATATATTGCCTGTGAGAGAGTTTCAACCTTACCTAGTCATAGATCCAAAGTTGTCTTACAGTATTACCTTCGAGAAGAACAACACATGTCGAGTAAGGCATAAACCTTCTTTCTTTGTAGTACACTTTATTTCAAGATCACAGGTCAACTAGCAGTATTGCACAGTTAATATCATTTGGGAAACAAATTTGTTAATAAAAATGAAATACTGACAATTTTCATAACAATAGGAAAATACTAGATTTGTTGATTGCAATATTGAAAAAAGTTAGTATTATTATAGAACCCCAATATCTAGTATCATTTCTTAACTACTAGAAACAATTTGATTGAAGAAAAAATATTAGATTTGGATTGATAAGTGGCTTTCCTATTTGGATTTTCATTGGAGCTCGATGTTTTTAATATTTTACTTTTCTGGTATCAAAGTTTAAAAAAAAAAGATAAAAAATAATCAATATCAAATTTTATGTTTAATCGAATATTTGTTTATTCTAAAACCAACCCAGGAGATATACATTCTAAACCAGGATACCATACATCATAATTTAAAAGACAACAAAAAAAAAAAAAAAAAAACAACAACAACAAAAAACACAATATGCTAGATTTATCAATAGTTGACAAATCATTGATGCATTACCTTGTAATAGCAAAAACAACATTTATTTAATATATAATTGATGTAAAAAGTTATTGTACTTTTTCTTAATATTTCCAAATTAAAAAGTAGCCAATTAATCCAAAATTAGTTTAAATTCACTGGACTAATGGAGTTATTTTAGGTAAGTGAGAAACCCTTTAATCCTTTAATTGACCTTAAGATTGTATAATTTCGCCGGAGGAATTTAAAAATTAAGCCCATAATCTCATTCTATATAACGTATACAATGAAATGGCCTTCAAAATAATTTCATATTTTCTTTAAAGCGATTTTATAAAGACAAAAAGGTAGGAAAATATATGAGATAAAAACAAGAATTACAAAATACATGTTATTGTTATTCAAAATACACATGTTATTATTTAATTTTACTCGTGTAATAGTTGATAGAATACAAAAAGTATACAAAAAGAAGTGGAATTTTGTAAAAACGTTCAAATTTAGTTACGTAAAATGTACTAATCCACCATTTTTACATAAGGAAATGGCTGTACCAAGTCAGGAATATGACAGTTGTTATCCATTCGTTTGATTAGCTACGTAACAATAATTGATTACTAGTATACTTCTGAAGCACTTTTAACTTATCATTCTTTTGTTAAGGCTTATTTGTGTATTGGCTGTTATATGCCTTTGTTTCTTGGTTCGTACAGGCTACAGAATCGGAGCACAAACTGATCTTAGCCTTTTTATTGATTTTTGGCGGACAAAAGCATATATCGCACATGCCAGAACGCAGCAAAGGACAAATACGAAACGGTTCCACAGTTATGTTTCTACTCGTATCTTGTTAATTTCTGCTTGTTTATTTATCTTGCTGGGCTATTCTCTGATAATTTTTACTTGTCTTGCTAGTACAATTTTCTAATAAATTTGATTTTACATCAAATACACTTAAACCATGAAATTTCGATTAAGATTGTTAATTCCAGCTTAAACAAGTCAACATTCTACTATCATTGCTCTGAACAAATATCGTTTTTTCTATTCACCAACACAGCGAAAATTAAATTGAAACTTTAACATTTTTAGAATGGATGCTGGTAAATTTTGTTCCGGATGTTTACGGGATCAGGAAGAGAATGATGCAGCGGCATGGTGCCTGGACTGTCAGGAAGATGTATGTGAGGCATGCGCAAAGGCCCATAAGAGGATTAATCCTCCACACAAAGTAATGCCTCTTAACGATGAAAATGTAAAAGGTCCTTCATTTAATCACATGATACAGTTTTGTGATGTCCACACAGACCAGAAATATGTTCAAATCTGTACACAGCATGATCAAATTATTTGCGAGTTATGTGTGGAAGAAATTCATGCAAATTGCAATGCGGTCAAACCAATAGAAAACTTCAGTAAAGAGTCAGAAAATGGTGCATGGATAAAAGTATTACAAAAAGAAATGATAAATTTAGATGGTGATTTACATACATTGATGAGAATTCAAACAGACATGATACCACAACTGAAAGAAAGAAAGAAAGAAATCCTTAAACAGTTATCATTCGTTAGACAACAGATTGATGCTCAACTAGACAAAATGGAGAATGATCTGATAGCTGATCTTAGTAAGAAATATAATACTTGTAAGGAAATGATAGAACAATCAAATCATAGCACTGCTAACAAAAGGAGCGACTTGCAATGTTGGATTAAAAATCTGACAAAAACAGAGGAAAGTCGAGATCAAGTCCAAATTTTTCAAGCCATCAAAGTAATTGATCGTAAACTAAAAGAGGAAAAAAGTAGCATGAACAAAAGTCAACAAATCAGTATCGAATTTCATACACCAGATATAAATGATTTACTGATGAACTTTATGAGTTTTGGAGAAATATCAGTGATAGAATGTGTAAATGTAGAACTTCTGCAAGCATTGAAACACGATCAACCAATGAACGAATCAGAAATTTCAAATGTTTCTGATTCAAGCTTGAGAGAAGGAAACATTCAATGTATTACTGCATTTTCTACGCCAATTTTTGGGACTGACGTTGAAATTGAGAGGGGATGCTTTATAACTAACAATAGACTCCTACTACTAGACATTGACCAGCCTTTCCTGTATGTTTGTAGTTTTGATGGGTCCGGAGTAGAGACAATCCAAGTTGATCAAAAACCCTGGGATGTAGCATTGATTGATACCGTGAGTGCTATAATTACATTTCAGAATAAAGGTTATAGAATATTGGACTTGTCAACTCTTACACTAGGCCAATATTTAAAACCGGAAGCTCCAGGTTGTTATGCTGTGACCTCA
The DNA here is from genome assembly GCF_965363235.1 of Mytilus galloprovincialis. Taxonomy (NCBI): domain Eukaryota; kingdom Metazoa; phylum Mollusca; class Bivalvia; order Mytilida; family Mytilidae; genus Mytilus; species Mytilus galloprovincialis. The sequence goes on from NC_134844.1 coordinate 11,736,805, forward strand.
AGTCAAGGTCAAATATGGATTGATACAGGGTCGTTTGCAATCATTCAGATTGACATCAATGGTAACGTTTTGCGAACTTTAACAACAAAACATGAAATAAAGTCAATATGTTCAAACGACACAGGTTACATATACTATGTATCAAATGAAGTCCAAAATGATAAAATTTATTGCATCAAGGCTGGAGGAGAAGAAAGTACTTTCTACGACAGCCCAGATCTACGATGGCCTTCTGATATCACTTTAGATAATAAGGGAAACGTTTACGTTGCTGGAGGCGTTTCGAACAATGTGCATAAAATATCACCCGATGGAAAGAAACATGAAATCATACTGACAAAAGAGGACGGAGTATACTCATCATGTGGCATGTGTTACAACAAGGAAAGAAAAACTATTTTTGTAATCAGTGATTATGGGAATAATATTGTGACATACAAGTAAATCGTTTATAACATTGTAAGAACGATAACTCGAGATAAGTTTATAGAGAACAATTAAAAGTCAACTCTTCATATCACTGTGTTTCTAAATTATGTCAGTTTTACATTAACTTGGTTATTATATGCCTTCATGCAGCATCGGATTTCTTGGTTACTTTGTACACAGTTAAGATGGATGCCCTTTAAGTAAGAATTTACTGACAAATCGCAAAATTCTAATTGAGCACATTTCTATAAGGCAGTTTACACTTCTATAAAAACATTACATGCAAAACTTTGATACAAATTGTACGGATATATCTTGCTTACTGGAGCTATGGTCTGATAGACAAATTTTCTATTTATAACATCTTCTGTTTGGAAGAATCGAGGCATTCAATCGCTGAACTCATTCAAACTCAACGTTATCAACCATTTGTTCTTCCTCTCGGATCTGTAGATTATTTGCTATGTAGAACAATAAGCTTCGTGCATAAGCCGTTACGAGGTTGTTTGATGTATAATTACACCTTATATAAGAAAGCCAGATTTTGATTTTTGATCAGTGTATTTTTCGCACATTCTAATATTTCTTCCTCATTTCAAACGAATTTGCTTGTTTTTCACCACTGCCGGGTAATTTGCCTCAAATACCATGGTATTTGCCATTTTTGATATTCCTTTTTTACCCTCTCGAGCATTTTCCGGCCATTTTTTTCGGATATGACGCAACATAAAAAAGCGAGCAAACGGGAATAAGTACTTGTCCTCTTATCCTTAAAATTATATATAAACATGTTAATGAATTACAGCTTTAAAGTAAAAAAAAATATCTTCACCTGTACAGTATCAATGCATAATTAAACAGATATATCAAGTTATGGAGGGGTATTTGCGACCGAATTTCCCTCGCCTAGCGGCTATGGAATTTTTACAATCCCTTGACTGGTATTTTTCGCAATACCCCTCCATAACACGATATGTCTATTCATTATTCCGGTATGCATTCCCCTGATGAATGTTATATTAGAAACATGTGTCGTTTGTTCGGCAATCAGTATTAGACATTTTATTACTAGACCTGATTCTACCGATTTATTAGTCGCGATGGTATCATCCTCGCAATAGCCAATATTAAATGCACGCTGGATTTTGGTAATACCCTTGTCAGTAAATTCCAGTTAATAACTACACTTTATGTTACCTATCTTAAAACCAGGTTGCTTTCATGACAATTAAAATTTGACGAAAAGAATGTAGGCAATCTTTTTGTCTTAGGCTTATTTTTTTAGGGGATAACAACCTGTATGTTTCGCCTATCGTGATGACACCATGTATTTTCAACTCCGCATCGCTGAGGATAAATGCAACATAACAGTTCATCTTAAAAGCGTAAGGTCCGCAAAACGATTTCCTCCATGTCCTTTTTTTATATCACAATCGATGTTGATGATAAATTTCGCAGGAAATTTTCGCAGCTTTATAGATTTGTCTTATGGTATGATGAAATGGTCTTGTAATATGATGAAATGGTCTTATGGTATGATGAAATGGTCTTGTGATATGATGAAATGGTCTTGTAGTATGATAAAATGGTCTTGTGATATGATGAAATGGTCTTGTGGTATGGTGAAATGGTCTTCTAGTATGATGAAATGGTCTTGTAGTATGATGCAATGGTCTTGTGATATGATGAAATGGTCTTGTGATATGATGAAATGGTCTTGTGGTATGATGAAATGGTCTTATGGTATGATGGAATGGTCTTGTGATATGATGAAATGGTCTTGTGATATGATGAAATGGTCTTGTGATATGATGTAATGGTCTTGTGGTATGATGAAATGGTCTTGTAGTATGATGAAATGGTCTTGTGATATGATGAAATGGTCTTGTGCTATGATGAAATGGTCTTGTGGTATGATGAAATGGTCTTATGGTATGATGAAATGGTCTTGTGGTATGATGAAATGGTCTTGTGGTATGATGAAATGGTCTTATGGTATGATGAAATGGTCTTGTGGTATGATGAAATGGTCTTATGGTATGATGAAATGGTCTTGTGGTATGATGAAAGGGTCTTGTGGTATAATGAAATGGTCTTGTGGTATGATGAAATGGTCTAATGGTATGGTGTATTGGTCTGATGGTATGGTGAAATTGTCTTCTAGTATGATGAAATGGTCTTGTGGTATGATGAAATGGTCTTATGGTATGATAAAATGGTCTTATGGTATGATGAAATGGTCTTATAGTATGATGAAATGGTCTTGTGGTATGATGAAATGGTCTTATGGTATGATGAAAGGGTCTTGTGGTATGATGAATTGGTCTTGTGGTATGATGAATTGGTCTTTTGGTATGATGAATTGGTCTTATGATATGATGAAATGGTCTTATAGTGTAATCAAATAGTCTCCTGGTATATAGATGACACCTCATGATATAAGAATTGCTATCTTGATATTGAAATAGGTCTTTATAAGATAGTAATATGACATAATAGTATGACAAAATTGTTTCATGTTATATCGAAATGATTGTATAGTATACAAATTTATTCTAACAATATACTGAGGTGACAAAATAGTATGAAAAAGTTCCTTAATGTTATATTAGGATGTCTTTATAGTATAAAATGTATCTTTATGATCTAGCATTATCACATAATATTTTAGTAAAACGACAAATTAGTATAAAAATGTAGCTCCGTGTTATGTATAAAGACGTCTTTATGATATATCAATTTAGCTTAGTGATATAGCAAATTTACAGAGTAGTATATTCAAGTGTCGTTATAGTATAGAAAATTTGCTTCATGGTATATCTCTATCCTTAATGATATGGTTATTGTTATCAAAAGACAGCTGTGGCGTTCCATAATGTAGGGTATTGACCTTATTAAATAGCCTTTAAAGTTACCGAACTGATATTAGTCCAGGGAATCTGAGGTGAAATTTGGCTCAACCTTAAACTAATTGCAAAAGGATTATTTTGTTCTTTAGCCAAAGTAACTATCGCCAGTGCATACTAGTCGTTATTTGAAAATGCTGTTTAGGATTCATTCAGTTATAAAAGGAATTTACAAGATATTTGCACTGTTACATCATTACCAGCACCATGTAGGGTATTGACCTTATTAAATAGCATTTAAATTAAAGAACTTATATTTCAAATCTTCTTAATAAAACAAAATATAAATTCAAGTACGTTCACTGGATAAAGAAATATGTTAAGACAAGGCAATGTTTTGTTTTCTTATTGGGAAAAAAAAGTTCAATTTAGTAAAAATAATCAGATACACATTTTGTGTTTTAGGAAGGAACAAATCATATTTGGTAAATAAAATCATATACTGATTTTTTTTATTAATAACATATATTTCCTACGTGTTTTTTTTCTCAACAAACGGCAACAAAGTTATGAGGAGGACAGATTAAAATTGACACTCCGTAAATTTTATGGACACCATCACGAATTGGTGGATCCATACGATGTGTCTTTGACCAAACTAGCTAAGGACATTTTTACCACATGGTAGATTGTGGTTTGTCATTACGTCGTCTAATCTTTTAATTACCAAACGTGACTTGTTCCCGATTGTGACTGTTTGCTGAGTGTGAATTCGCATTACAATAAGACGTGTTACAGTACTTATCTATCCCAAATTCGTGTAGCTAGTTTAAGTGTTTAGTGTTATATTTGTAATTCTCATCGGATTTTGTCAAATGTGTTGACGTCTTTTCTATAATATTCATGTGTTAAGGTAAAGAAAATTAATCAACGCCTTCATTTATTAGATTTCATTTTGTTCAACGTAATCTGTACGACGTTTTACGTTGAAGTTAGATTCAAAACGAACCGGACATAGCTATATAATATAGTTAATTGCTACCTTAGTTTGCTATTAATAAGTATTGTAATGTGCATTGTTATTAAATGTAATATCAGTATTTAGTTCAAATATAATCTTAAATCAATCCTTATTGTATCTTATTCATTCAAATGTGACGTCATTTTTGATTTTTTGATGATCTGTTTTACAAATTCAAAACGTCATTTTTTTGTCATTTTTTACAATTTCAAATATGACGTCACTTGGCGTTGAGGTTTTAACTTATTCGGATGTGTCTATTTTTTGTGATGCATTTTGTCGGGTTATGTAATATATTTTGGTTGTTTCCTGTAAGTAGTTAATACTTCAGTTTTATCATATATCTTTTGTATAGTCATTTTATTAAATTTACTGTTTGCAAAAGTATAAATTATTCTAAATAATAGGGATGTTCTGGTACCTAACAGAAAACCCTGGCCGTTTTTGGCATAACTTTTTTGAACTTTTGGTCCTCAATGCTGTTCAACTTTGTACTTGTTTGTTTCGGCTTTCAAACTTTTGTATCGGGGCGTCACTAGTAAGTCTTGTGTAGACAACATGCACTTCTGGAGTATTAAAATTTTAAACATGTTGCATTTTGTTAGCTATTATTCTTGTGTTTCTTTGTCAATTGTGTTCTCCTATTTATTTATATTGTAGTCCTGTAATGTTGTGTTGTCATTTTAATGTTATATTTCACATGACCATAAAAGAGGGAGGTTTTGCATGCCACAAAACCTGGTTCAACCCACCATTTTTTCCTTTAAAAATATCGTGTACCAAGTCAGGAATATGGCCATTGTTATATTATAGTTCGTTTCTGTGTTTGTTACATTTTAACGTTGTGTTTTCGTTGTGTCGTTTGTTTTCTCTTATTTTTATGTATTTGGTTTTGATGTTATATTTGTTATTCTCGTGGGATTTTGTCTGGTGATTGGTCCGTTTCTGTGTGTGTTGCATTTTGGTGTTGTGTCGTTGTTCTCCTCTTGTATTTGGTGCGATTCCCTCGGTTTTGGTTTGTTGCCCCGATTTTGTTTTTTTGTCCATGGATTTATGAGTTTTGAACAGCGGTATACTATTGTTGCCTTTATTTAGCTATGTGCAACACAACGGGAGACACCAGTGGGGTAAGAACTGCTTTTATTTCAAGTTTATTTGAGTTCAACTATAGTTTTGATGGGTTTTGTCTACTTTTTCTTCGAACTATGATTTTCAATTTCCCCCGAATGTATCTTCGCAAATTTAACGTATGCTATTACTCTAGTTTACCTTTCAGCTTATACAAACTTTGGCTAACGCCCATAAGAGGATCAATCCTCCACACAAAGTACTGCTTCTTAACGACGAAAATGTAAAAGGTCCTTCATTTACTCACATCATACAGTTTTGGCTAACTTGCAATAGATGTGAACCTGACTATAGAATTATGCAATCCTTTTCCATAATCAGTTGATTTGTAACCGAACGAATTGTTTAGCTGGTAAAACATTTCAATAAGTTAACGAATAATAAGTACGATTCATCAAATCATGACACGCAAATTATTTTAGGTTTCAACTCCCTCGGGCAAAGTTCACGATTTAACTAATGTTTTAGGTCTGTTTTATCATAAAGGAGCGAAGTTTAATCCAGAAAAATGCTTTGGGCGCACCATTTTCTACATTTGAAAATGCCTGTACTAAGTCAGGAATATGACAGTTCTTGTCCATTTTTTTATGAGTTTTGTTATTTGATTTTGCCATGTGATTATAGACTTTCCGAATTGATTTTCCTCTGAGTTCAGTATTTTTGTGATTTTACTTTTTATCAAACTGATAACTGGGTCTCGTCACAACATAAAGTGGAATTTCCTACCCATCAAAACGAATGCAGAACTACAAATATGAATATTTCAATACCACAACTTTGATTAACATTTCCCAATTCTTTTGGCATCCAAGAGCTTGCAGCTGCATTTCAGACTTTGTAAAACGTTACCAGTGAATGAACAGAAAGTCAGGAAAATATGTTATAGTTCGTTTCTGTGTGTGTTGCATTGTTGTTGTTTTTTGTTGCACTTTAGTAGTTTCTGTCGTTTTGTTGTTTTCCTCTTATATTTGATGTTTCTCTCGGTTTTGGTTTGTAACCCGGATTTGTTTACTCTTAATCGATTTATGACTTTCGAACAGCAGTATACTACTGTTGCCTTTATTTATGTCGACGAACGTCTAGTCCTTTTTCAAAAAAAGTTTATCAGAAGATACCAAATCTTTGATGATAAATATTCTGCATCAGCTTCTCAAATAATACATGTGTGTCTTGAAGTATACATTCTAGGTAATGGCGTTATTTGTCATATTAATACTCTTATTTGTCTTCGTAAATAATTCCGTTTATTTTTTAGTCTATTTCTGATGATATCAATTTGACTTGACTCAGTACTTATACTAGATACCCCAATGATGATTGTGTCCAAGTGTGGTTTAATTTGGCGCAGTAGTTTCAGAGGAGAAGATTTTTGTAAAAGTTAACGACGACGGACGGACGACGACGAAGACGACGGAGAACGACGCCGGACGCCAAGTGATGAGAAAAGTTATGTGCTTTGATAAACTTTTGTAGCTTTGTATTTCGTATTGCTAATGTGCGGTGTCTATATGCCTTGTTTTCTTTGTTGACCTTTTTTTTGGTTTTTATATTTAGTAAGATTACTAGTATAGCAAATGTTAACTGCTCTACTCCCATTTTTGACATTTTTACCTATTGTGTCTCTTTGTTTTATTGACACATCGTTGTTAATATAATGGAATGTAATGCGACTGTTATACAGGTGAGAGGTTTAGTTTCATCCACCATTTTCTACATAGCAAAATGCCTATACCAAGTCAGGAATGTTGTTATTTATTCGTTTGATGTGTTTGAGATTTTGATTTTGCCATTTGCTATGGGACTTCTCATTTAGAATATTCCTATGAGTTCAGTAGTTATTTAACTTTTTAAAATCTGCATGCTGCATACATCACTTCCACAAAAAATTAAAAACACAAATTTTAATGTTTATTAAGTATTTTATTCTATATATAGATAGAATAATAAATTTGTTCACATTATATTACTTTAAAAATTTCACCTGCTCGTACTGATTAAATATGTAAATGAATTAGGCTTATAACGTTTAACGACAAGTTCTAAATTGTGATACGGATTTTCGTTATCAATTCCGATCTATTTTTGAAGCCGTACTTAACATATATCAAAGGTTAATCTTTCTGGTTTTTTCATACATAGAATATCCTTTAATATCATTACAGTTTTGTCCGATCGTGTGATATTTTTAAAGTAATATTACAAGCTGATGTCAATTGTATGAAGAAAAATGTCAAAAATATAACAACAAAAACACAACAGATCATAACAAGCAAGGAATGATAAACACGGTATATAAATAATAAAAGAATGACATTAGTATTTTCAAGTGGTTCCTTCATGCCATTTTAGACTAGCCCTTACATTAAACTAGGACTATGGTATCAAGTGTCTATTTTAGATATATATGTATTGTTAAGAACACGGAAATGTTAAATATTGCTTTTTTCAGTTGTTTGTGAAAAAATGTTTACCATTACTATTTTTGGATGGTTATTATTTAAATGGGCTATATTCTATGACATGTACGATTATCATTTTTACTTAATAAATCAATTTCAAATTTCCGTTTTAAAACTGTACTACTATAATTCTCTTGAATGGATTAGCAGATAAATGTATGTTATTGTATTCTACTGATCAAATTCCAAAAGTACCAATACAACCAATATCCTATTTAACGTGTAAAACATGCCATGTGTTATTGAACAGACACTCTTTTAGTATGAGGAGTCTGGACATGATGCAATACGAATAAAACAGAATGAAATACATAAAAAGATACATCTTTAACTAAACAAATTACCCTATGAAATGAAAATATTCTTTTTTCTTTTACAAAACGTAAACATGTTTATACAAAAATATACAAATAAAACATAAATATAATTGCATTCCATTACAAAATAAAAACATCTTAAATTTTAAATGCTTATATATACATAACACTATAATATGTAAACAGAATTGCAAATTTGATTTGTTCTGTTACGAAAATGGCAAGTAAATTCACGTCTATATTCTACTTATATATGTATTTACACAAATGATAAATAGCACGCTTTGATCTAGCTATTGCTGTGGAGTAAAATTAGCTACACACTAACAATTGGGTCTTAAAATCATTTACACACGAACAATTTACTTTTATTCTCAGATCATCTCCAGCTCGAATAGAAAAACAAGATATATTGCTTGCTTGTCATAGAAACAAAAAACCTAAATAAAAAGATAGAAACGTTTCCTATTACTAATATCTACTCGATAAAACTCGCTACAAAAGAAGAAATATCATTTCAAGGTATTAATAGTATTCGGTATTGATATTGCTTACAAGGCTTCATTAAATCAAAGAAATAAAACTAAACAATAGATAGAAGCATATAAGTTTAAAGAACATATTAACAAGTAACACTATGAGATTGCAAAATTTAGACAACAGAAGTTTACCGCTGTTCAAAAAAGGATTTGCACATTGAAAAACATGCTTGTCCTTACATTAGGTCACTTCGAGCATCAACAAAAAATGTGTCCTTTAATCACAGTTCCGTTTTCTATCATGATCGAATCTGTATTTAGCACTATCATTGCACTTTAATTTCAATTGCTTCAACCATTTCATCTGATGATAACTTATATGACGTTGAATGGCAAAACTGCCAGCCTGATCAACACCAGTCATTGCTTTCAGATTGCTTTTGATTTTGTTTGATTCATCTACGCCATCTTCCATAGAATGATATACATTAAGATAGGTTGATCACGTCATGAAAATGGTATTGACAGGTGGTAAAGCTCCGGGGTCAGCGAAGTGTGACGACATGTCATGGTCTGCTGCTAACATACCATTTACTGCCATTCCTATTATGTCATCTCCGAGATTCTCTGATTGGTGAACTGCAACAAATTATCAATTAATTAGAACCAAAAAGACAATTAAACATTTTGCATATCATTCCATTCTAATTTTAATGTTTTCAAATATATCTTATGCACTCTTACTAACAATAAGTTAACAACTTCCTCGAGCAAAGGGGACATCAGTATGCTTTATATATTTTGGTCTTTTGGGTCCTGATATAGATTATTCAAGAAACGAGTTTTGCATGCACAAAAAAATGGTGTATGTATTTTTCAGTTTCAATTATTAGGAGAGACATACACCTTCAGACGTTTAACATATAATTTTATGTGCACTATTTTTTTTCGTTACATGGTACTTTACTGTGGTTATTTATAAGAAGATAAAAGGATCATCAAATATATCTACCATTATGTAACTGTCGAGGGCTGTGACAGCTAGCAGGGCTACCATAATTAGCATCTTTTCTATGGTGTGGTTTATCTAAGATATTCAATGGGTCGATGTCGTTCTGGAAATGCCTTCCTGACTGGATAACAGATACATGTTCCACCAATGGTTTGTTTGACTGTTGGTAGCTTGAGTTAAAAAACTCTGAAATAAAAAAAGATAGTATTCATTTGACTGCATCAGGATTCATTTCAATTGTTCAATATTAATGATATAATTTCGAAAACTGGCAAGAATTGAGTATATAGGGAAATCGAGAATTGCAGATTCAAGACATAATCAAAAAGAAGAAAATGTGTCCAGATGACACAATGCTGTTATCGCACAATCAAATTGCCTTGTTCAATAAAACGCAAAATCAAAGTCAAAACACTAATTTGTCATCAATGTTCAAAGATTCATATCAAAACGAAGATATAAGTAAGAAGATGTGTCAATGAGACAACTTGCTATTCACTTCACAATGTATTGAATTTTAACAATTATTGTTCAATGAAAGGCATTTAACACGGAGCCTTTGTTCACAGCAACCTATTATCAAAGGGACCCAAAATGACTAATTAAAGAGGAAAACCAACGGTATAATCTGTACAAAAAAAAAACGAGAAACACGTATGAACCACATCAACTAACGACAACCACTAAACAACAGACCAAAATTTCATTGTATACTACTTAAAACGCAAAACACTAAACTGATACGGGCTTAAATGACTAAAGTGAGCACTCATCCCTTTTCTTCCCTATGATATTCGGTAAACTCAATTGAGTTGCAATGCTAAGAATTTTCCAAAATAGCAAAACTAAGAAGCACTTTGGTCTCCTTGGATATAACAGCTTAATAATGATAAAATAAATCTTAAAATAAATCAACAATAGGTGAACTGTATCTTGAGTCTTTGAACAAAAAATCTAGGAGGAATAAAAACCTGGGTTATAAATTACACACATGCGTTGTTAATATTACATTGGCAACCTCCATCGATAAAGCTGTTGTGTACAGAAATCAGAGTGCTCATCTTCAAATGAATATACATACAATGTAGTGAGATAACAGAGCTTTTGAATGAACAGTGTATGAGTTGGTTAAATAGAAGTATAACAATATTTCCAGCTAAGACTACATTCGTTGTGCAATATGCCTGATTATCACTCCATGCAACCCGGTCAAATATTTTCTCATCGACTGTAGGTCACTAAATAATATACAATTACTGTCTTTTGATGAGGTAAATATGCGGTTTTATTGACTTTTGAAAAACTGATATTCATTGAGACCGACGGCCGAAGTGAATATCAGTTTTTCAAAAGTCAATTAAACCCCATATTTACCGAAACAAAAGACAGTAATTGTTTTATTTCATATTCCGAGAGAAGAAAATGTATTTAATGACAAACATATATGCCAATACAAATTTTACATGAAACATTTTACCGTACCGTTGCATGTAAAAGCGCGTGACGTTTAGCGCGGTGAATAACACTTTCTCAGGTGAATATGCTTTTTTATTCAAAATCCAATTCATATAGAGAAACCTACTAAAATAATACCAATATGGAATAACAATGAGAATTTAACCCCTGACTATCATGTAGTACCTTTACTTAGAACATGCTACAACAATCTAGTTTATACGCTTCTCCTGTTTGGAAAAGTAAAATAATAGAAATACCGAACTCTGAGGATAATTCTAAACGGAAAGTCCATATTGCAATGATAAACAGAAAGTAATAGTGAACTGTAAACGTTATAAATAATGTAGATTCTTACCTCCAACCGAGTATGGTGCATTAAATGATGGGTTACTCTGCACTACATTAAACGCACTTCCGGTCTGACTTTGAACTGTGGTGGATGGGAAAGTTTGTTGTTGTGGACTTGGATATGATGGATTAAAATATGGATCATTAAAAGTATGTTCCGAAAATGGATTAAACATGTCGAAGTCATTTTTCATGGTATACGGCACTGGGTTAACAGGATGAGAACTAAAAGCACTTCTGGAATAAGGAGAACTATATCCACCAATGTTATAATTAGAGCCAGATTGATAGTCATGTTGCCCTACAAATAAAAATAAAATACTACGTTATTGTTAAAATCACATAAATGACTTCGGAAAGTATTTACGAAGGATAAAAATCATACGAGTGAGTTCATACAACGAAGTACAAAAACATCAATTAAACAAAAATCGCACACGTGTGAATACGTATCGTAAATTGAAGATTTTCGATTATTAAAACATCATTTTTCCTTCAACGATTTTTATGTAGGGATTGCATTTGTCTACACCACTTGCTAAATTAAGAGATGAAATACAAGAACTTCATCTTTTCATTATTCTACTATTTCTAATAATGTTTGTGTATGGAAAAGTTCAGTTATACCATATGTGTTAAATGGACAAAGTGAGTCACTTCTAATGACTTTAGAACCGATTTGGAATATGCCAGATTTGTTTTCATCTGAAATTCAAATAATCAATTATTAATACATAGGTGACGTTTAGACGAACCAAGGCAGTTTTGAGTTAAAATGGTTACGAATAAAAAAAGTTTTCATCAGAGAAACATATATAAATCATTTGAATGAATATGGATATGACTGTGTGACTGTGTTAATAATGACTATAACTGACATATATATATATATATATTACATACCTAAATAAGGATATGATGGCGGTACTAATGATTGTGACTGAGACACGTATGACATGGGTGGATTGATTACAGATGTCCTCATTGGGTTTACGACAATTGGCGAGATGGGTGGCGTCAACAAATTACCTATACCTCCTCCTTGGATAGTCTAAAAAAATAGCAGAATTTAAATTTTTAAAATATACATTATGTTTTGCAATCATTCAATCACTAAAGCATTTTCTGAGCAGTTTAGACTTATTTTTTATATCAAACAAAACACATGTGTTGTTTCCTTTCCTCCTAGATTGCGTATGTTTATTTTTTTATATTTCCCTTTATGTGATGTAGCTCCTCATGTATTTTTACATCCTTGGCATTACATTTACTTGGTTTATGCGTTCCTGATGAATTTAAATCCAGATATACTCTTCTAACACCAAATTTACATAGCGTTATTCTCAATATCTGTTTGTTTCTGGATTATGACAGTTGTCACCCAATTCGTTTGATGTGTTCGATCTTTTGTTTTTGGCGATTGATTATGGACTTTCGGTTTAATTTTCCGCAGAGTTCAGTATTTTTGTGATTTTACTTTTTTCTGATCAATTTAGTATTTCTTATTTTTATTGAGATATTTTTTTCATAGCTGCTTGTAGCTCCTTGCAGGTCTAACATTGACTTTGGTTTTTTGTAATGTGCAATTGATTTCAATTCATAAGCTATAAATATAATACGACCTACGTCTTTCGATATAGAAAAAAGAATTTTTAACAAAGCTATTAATATCTACATTCAATAGAATTTATATTAACCCCTTCGATATATCAAAGAACTTACCTGCGTCATTGCAGACAGATTATGTAAATGATTTGACATATATGCCTGCTCTTTATCAGTGTGAATCATTTGGCCATATGGATTGATTCCATTTATTGGCCCGTCCATACGTTCCGGTTTGATCGGCATGATATTATTATTATTACGAGCATTCCCGTTCGGTCGGTTGGCAAGGAAACATGTACTTGGTTGGGTCGAGATAGGACGAGAACCCGTCTCATCTAAAAGAAATAAATATAATAAATATACAATATAGTCATCTGATAGGTACATTTACAATTGTATCATTTTGACTTAGAGTGAATTGAAATGTTGTTTAGTGCCTGCACAGTTGTAGACGATTATCCGGACTTCGCAGTTCATATCGCAGATTTGTTCGAGTTCTTTTCTTGTATCTTCATAATCGATTGAAAACAATTGATCATCGATACATTTCAGTCCTCCTAATTTAGCCAAGAAGAGGATACGTCATATGAGATAAAAATGGTAAAAAATATTTACATATACGGTAACGCCACTTTTTTTTAAAGTTTTACTTATGTTGAGAATATGATTAAAGTTCAGTGGTTGATCCTTATCCAAATTCCATGACGATAACGGTTTTTTTCTCTAATGTAAACAAATTCTGTTAATATGCATATTATCAGTGAAATATGAAGGTAACAAATATGTATATTAGTAATTTGATAAATTTCTGTTTTTCTCATACACGTAAGGACATTGAAAATGGAAATTGGGAATGTGTCAAAGAGGTAACAACCCGACCATAGAGTAGACAACAGCCGAAGGCCACCAATGGGTCTTCAATGCACCGAGAAACTCTCGCACCCGGAGGCGTCCTACAGCTGGCCCCTTAACAATTATGTATACTAGTTCAGTGACAATGGACGTCCTAATAAACTCGTTTCTTGCTCAAACCTTTGTTTCTGTATTAATTTTATATTGTTGCAGATTGTTTATTTTATAAACATACCAGCTTTCATATGCTTTTCCAATATTGCTTGTAATTCTGCGTCTTTCTCTACATGTATTTGAGTTTCAACAGCTAGCAATACATATTCATCAAGTAACATTCTGATAAGGTGAAATGAACCTAAAACGCAAAGTCAAGAGGCTTTTTGTAAGATTTTAGCATAAACTTTATCATCAATACATGTTCCACAATGAAGTTTTTTAAGCTATGGCTCAAATTGATATGGATTGAGCTCATCGTTATCAAAAATATTATTGAAACAAAAATCTTCTATAACATGTTTATATCCTTTCAAATCTTATGACCGACGCTCAGTGCATTTTTCTCCGTCAATTTTATAAATCCGGAGCTTCGCTGCAGGATTTTGAATGATAATTTTATAAATTTATTGTTTCGAACAGATCAAAAGTAACTGCGAACATATTTATACGTGCGATATGGGCAATCAATAATAAAATGTATGACGCGATCCTTGTTCAGTAAAAACATTTCACCATATTATGGCACTTAACTCTATAACCAAACATAGAACATTTTATATCAGATTATCATATACCATAATCTCAGTATTGTTTCCCACTCTGAATGAGAATAAATTATTGAACAAAATCATTTTTATAGAATATTGAAACAAAACAATATTAACATAACAGACACCTTAGATTTACATCAACAGTCCAAAAACAAAATTTCTTTATCAAGTAGAAAAAATACAATAGCATTCACTGAATTTTCAGTATACCACTAGAACCTTAAGTGCATATTAAAGTATCAATTTTAAACTCAAACGTGTCCTTTTTTCATTATGAGATAGACAATACATTGGTGTTGATTAAAATATGAATGGCTTACCAAAACACTGGGCATTATTTAGTGTAAGATTGTGCATTAATCTTGCTCCAAAGAAAGACCATTTTAACAAAAATGCTGATGCTCTTTTCTTGAAAGATCGTCCATTTTGCTTACTTGGCTGAAATATAAATAAAGTAATGGTAAATAGATCATCTCTTATTAAAACATAAATACATGGTTTCATTTTGGAAATACTTCAAAATATTCGAAACCAGTGTAAATTTCTTAATGGATAAACAGAAATTCAGACAATTCAATAGTAATCTATACATATTCTTATTTATTAACAACAACGCCATGTATTAAAATAATAATGCATATCTGTAATGTTAAGGAAATGCATCAAAATTAATAATTTGATGCATTTCCTGATGTCCAAACTAAATTACAGAGTTTTACTGGTAACTTTATCTTACCTTTACAACTTTCTGTTCAACAAGAGTATCTAGCCATTCTGTAAACGCTTCAACAGTTGCCTGCTTCCGCAGTAAGTCTTTAAATTCTTTTAAAACTAAAAAACAAGAAGAACATTTATTGTTCGGTTTAATATTTCAGAAAGGCAATTTAACTTTTTTACCATTCAGATTTTTTAAATGTTCTGAACTTTCTGGATATTATCTGCATTTTGTTTTAATCTTAGGATCTTTGGATTGTCTATGCTAATATCGTTGACCCATGTTTTATTAGCTAAGCAAAACACACAACACTTGACTACAAAATATGGAATTGTATAACTAAAAGTAGAGAGAGACACAATGATCAAAGCATAAGATTTGGCTATGCCGTCATCACCTGTCACACTATTCAAAATTCAAATTCAATAGAAACGTATAATTCAGAGCCATGTCGAATCAATTAAACGTTTTGCACAAAGTTTTCTCCTTAAATGTTAAATGGTTGAACGGATATCAATTCATGAAACTTTGCCTGCTACAAATACATAAAAATTTAGGAATTTAGGAGAGTCATATGATATTGATTTTCATTTCAATATCTATCAAATTAAGTTAAGTATATTAAATCAACGTGTATTCCTATACTTTAATTAAGTATGTAAAATTAACATGCATTTTATGGGAAATTATATCAAAATCACATGATACATTAACAGGCTTTTAACATTCAAATTGCACATTGTTTTATACATAACAATGAAATATGCGTCATCTATGTGTCCACATACTATACCAATGTCGCATACTTACATTCCCCATTTACATCTAGGTCACTGTCCGAATCACTCGATGTGGACAGAGCGTTACTGGTTATACTACTCAAGTCTATACGATCAACATCTTCTATTGTTTGATTTACTAAAGCGGCATCATACAGGACCGGTCTGGCAGTCTAAAACAGATGTGTAGTAAGTTATCATATCATCAAAATTACTCATTTATATATACAACAATAGATAAAGGCAACCAGTAGTATACCGCTGTTCAAAAGCAATAAGTAGTTTGAGTGAAAACAAATCCGGGTCATAGAACAACAATGGTACAACATACTACATGTTCTACTCTAGATGCTTTTAATGTTCACCAGTATACCATCTTTCTTCGAAAACAAATCAGTATGTCAAAATCACTAGAAACATAAATCCAAAATTTCCAAGAATGCCGATATTTTGATTATTCGAAGAAACCCAATATTTCATCGGCAAAGTACGAGATATGCAATATACAAAAAGTTAACAAACTTAAAATTTCAATTAAACTAAGGCAATGAGAAAATGTGCATACCTGAGCTAAATGAAGAAATGATGTCTGTCGTTTTAATGCTGATGAAAATCTTCTTGACACTGGAAGTTTGTGCTCAGATAATTTCTCTGGTAAATTTTCAAGAGATGTGGCTACCCAGTTTTCCCAATGTTTAGCAAAATTTCTTATATCACATAATAACCTGTAAAGTAAATATTTAGCTACAGTGAATTGTAAAACAATCATGTATAATTTTAACATTTCTAATACCAAGCTTAGACCAGGAGGGACATATGGAGATGAGAACAATAAGAAGATGAATGATTGATTGTGTTTGCTAACGCCAACAATGAGAAGACATCAATATCTAATCCATTTTAATAACAACACACCTTCCATGACTACTCGTGCTCTCCTTCACCCGTTCAATGAATTAAAATAAATTATACAAAAAGCTTGATTTAAAAGAGAGGCGAAAGATACCAGAAGGACAGTTAACTTGTAATTTCTTGGTTTTGGCATTAATAAGGATTAATAACAAATGAACGTTTCTTTTATTAGCTATTGAGGTTGTCTTCTACCCTCTTTTATGTGGATAATCAATCGGTGGTAACATTTAGTTCCTGAGGGTATCATCAGCTCAGTAGTCGGTGTTTATGTACCGACATGGTTCATTAATAAATTTCAATGTTATTGAAAAAAACTAATGTTCCAATTCCCTCAAACAAAAATGTCCAGAGATGTATTTTGCTATTCTTCTATGTCAATTTTGGTCAAACAGCTCTTCACGAGTTTATGTATTATCATATGTTTGGTCTTTTAATTTTTTGGTGTATGCGTTTCGGGTGAATGTAAATCCAGTTTATCAAATTTTCTAATAGTTACATTTACTTACGTTTCTGGCATTTCCTGCATTGTAGATGGAATTAAAACCTCTGTTAAAACCTACAAAACGCAGTATATATTGTTTTCAAATATATGTAGTTTTCTTTGAGATCTTCAGACGATTGCCATTTTTATGTATGTGCTTGTCTTAAATCACGACTGATTGAAGGAAGGTACTAACCAAAAAATAATAAAAACACATTGTGTTACCATTGTTCAATCTAAAATAATTTACGAATATTTTCATTTAAAATGCTGACGGTTAACTATCAAATTCACTTTTGAATGTGCAATTTTATTATGCCGTTTGACTTTATTTCAAAATCTATTTTCTCAAATTTCTGATTGCAACCACCTTTGACTTCATCTGTTGGTGTCTGTTTGAACTGGTATCTTTTGTCATAGATAAGTACTCTTGTTTCAGGATTTTCATTGATATTAATAAACAGAAAAATAAGGCTAATTGTGGGATTCAACCTTCTTTGACAATCAATAGTTCGCTGTAAGTGTTCATTTGATTCATGTTCTTGTTGAATGTTTTGTTTAGTGATGTGTCCGTCTTTAAAAATATATATATATATATAGTCATCTGGGTTTCTTCAATAGAGTTAAGAAACATACCTTGTAAAGGATATTATCACAGACACAAATTACATCAACAATCACTTGGTTCTCAACTAAGGGGAACAAATGCTCTGGAAGTCCTTGCCAGAAATGTAGTAAAAAGTTCTGAATCTAAAAATAAAGTATGTGATTATATAACATCAAAGGTTTTTGTTTAACTGTTTTAAGGGAAAGATTTGATAGTTTTAATTTTCTAAACGTAGTAAAACAGCAAAATTGCTTATAATGTACTGAAAATTTTACTTCGTTAACACAGCCAATATGAGAAAAAAAACTTATGGATAAATGGTTGATTGTCGTTAATAGTGGCAGAAATTTCATACATATTGATTGATTGATTGATAAGTTGTTCCTAAACGTTCAATGGCAAATATTTCATGCATGTTCAGGACGAAAACAAGTTAATAATAAAACAATATACAGGTCTTGTAATAATATAGGCCATCCCAGATAATAATCTGGAAAATTTGAACTGCCACTAGAAAATTAAGGTGTTTTGGACAGGGACAGAAGTTTTGACTTGCATATTAAAGACGAATGGATAACTGAAAAATACAAGCAAAAAGAAAACATCAATCGTTCATTCAACTGACACGATTTTATTAGAAATTTGGTTCCTTTTGGGTTATGAATTATTTACTTTGTTCAAATAAAAAAAAACAATTCAATGGTGTGATTAAGTCTCATTATCAAAGCAACTTCATAGAACATCAACCAAAATAATCGGTGCACATGTCTATTGTTTTTTTTACCAATGTTCAAATTGTTTACATAAAGGAACGCTTCTCCGTAATAATTGCTTCGTCAGTGTTGAGACAGGATAAAAACTTCACACATGATCCAAGACGTGACACAAAGTCAAAGATATTCATACATAATACAAACTATTTTAGTAGATTGATGGTCATGACAATTTGGAATTATCTTAACCGATGACTCATAATCTTAATTCTTGAAGCAAAATCCGTCTTTTAACCATACCCCATGCAGGTTGAGAATTTACACAATGTTGTGAGTTTTTGGATTAACAGAGTGACAGGCTACTATTGAGATTTTTTATATTACGCTGTGCGTTTTTGAACCCGTTAGTTTTATGAAAAGAAATATATTGAAAAATGTGTCAGCACTAATCTATTTGATTCAAAATTTGTCACTGATTAAAATTTCTGCACTATCGGAAAATGGTAATCCGAAACTACACGCTGATGACCATTCATATTTTGAACAAAGGTAAAACCCCATATAATTTGAGAGATGAAAAAGCAAAATATAAACATGGGACTAAATTATATAAAAATAAGAATAACATTAATGAACCAATCTTAAAGTACTAGATGCGCATGATTTGCGATGAGACAACTATCAATTTGGAACCAAAACATTAGCAACTTAAGGTCACTGTACGACCTTCAAAAATGACCTAACCTACTTGTATCTTCCCTTTTATGACAGCGCCAATGAATGAAAATTTGTACCACCAGAAACTGAAATATTTGACAGTTTAAGGGAATGTAGAGTCGTTAAAAGTTGTAGAAATGATTATTTTAAATGACTATATATAATATCCACACAAATATATGGTCTTGATACTACACAGCTAAAGGATTTACATGTTAGGATGAGGATAAAGTGAACGCTACTTACGGAGTAAATATATCATATATCATGAATGATGAAGTAACTTTTGTTTTGTCTATAACACTATAAGAATTATAGTTTGTGTGGTATTAAACGCAGTATTTTATCAGTGTAACGAATATTAACGTTGGTACAGTTCCAATTCAAAACAAACAGTTTACTGTCTACAAATCTTTCGTACATGAAGACCCTGCAGAGTGTAGTACATATATATTCAATGACATTGCATTTATAAATTTTGTAAATGTTTAGTTATTTTTTTAACAATTAACTAAAGTCGAACGTTACCTTGACAAGTATGATACATGAGGTTAAAGCTGATGCTAAAGTCCTCAATGTTAAGTTTGAAACGTCGCAAAAAGAAATAAAAACTCTCAGTCATGATTTTACAGGGTTAGAAAGAGGTGTCCAAGGTATGGATTTACAGCTTCAAGAATTAAAAAATGAAAAGCTATTCAAACAAAAAAATGATTTTCAGCAGCAAATTGATGATCTTAAAGAAAAGGCCATTTTACTCGAAAGGCATGACAGGAAATATAATATACTTATTTATGGAATTGATGACAGCAATCAAGAGGAAAATGTCTATGCAACAACACAAATACTTGTATCTCTATTTAAACTTTTGTCGTGAAAGGCATAAATTTACAAGAAATTATATATAAAATAAAAATAGAAATGACGGGAAAAAAAGTCATAGATTTGTCGAAAATTTCTGATCCACTTCAAAATATAAGCCGACTTCAAATAGTGATCATCATCATTGGGTTGAATTAAAATACACCAAGATAAGTTAAAATCAACCACGGTGCTGTTCTTGGCAAAACTTCCCGAAACAATCTATAAATGTATGTGCATGTATAATGCTCTAAAATCATTTCGAGCCATTTTAGGATTGCCTATCTCGACCAATGATACCGTTGTAGGAAATATTAGTCACTTAAGAACAATTTATTCTTTTCGAAGAGAATCTTTTCAGGTCAATCATAAATCAGACATGTTAATCGAATGAAAATATATGCTGCAGAAAAACGACAAGTACGAACAAGCATGTAGGGTAATAAGTAAAATCATAAAAATACTTAACTCCGAGGAAAATTCAAAACGGAAAGTCCCTAATCAAATTGCAAAATCAAAAGCCCAAACACATCAAACGAATGGACAAAAACTGTCACATTCCTGACTTGGTACAACCATTTCCTTTTATATCAAATTAAGAAATATTTATCCTGAAAGAGCTAATATGAAATGTATTTAAGATAACAAGAAATCAAAATACAATTTCTTTTCACATCGCCATCTATCTTAACAGACAAAAAAATCATTTCAAGTCTAGGAAATAAAATAATACAATTCAATGTTGCATATAAAATTTTCCCATATCAAATATTTTTAAACCAAATTCAACTTGTTTCTTGAAGTCTTAAAGTTAACACTGTAGTTATCAATAATTATATGGTGGGTGGAAATTTATAAAACATGTTTTGAAATTTTCTGCAATATTCAATAATTCTGACCCAATAGTATTTTTGAAGCTTTAACCTTTTATCTTGTCAAATTTATATCAATTTTTACTTAAAGCTCAAACAGAATTTAATATGTCATGGTGTGAACCCAACTTTTATCAGTGCGGCTTGGTATAGTATGATCCCTCTTTAATGTTTCCTTTGATAAAGAAATTTCTCACAGGAAGAGAGGGGTACTCATCATTTTTATCGAAATATTAAATTATAATTTATCTGTGAGATATTCAGAAAGTTATCTGATTACACAACTCTTAGTTTATATTACAAATATGTCAAATAACATTTTCTTTATTCTGTCTAAATTAACATATTATTTAATATCAAAACATTACAATGCAGTGTTACAAATTTGTGTAAAAGCCTAAGTGTTCAAAAGTACCTTTATCATTTAATGTAAAACCTTTTTAAAGATGCATTCGGGTTATCTTTGGTAAATATATCAGACATATTTGTGATAATGCATTATCATATATGGTATGTAGGACTAGTTTTTCTATGGTGAAGTAATTGATCTACCTTATTTGGAGAACATTTGCAAGTGTGTTTGAATCTAGCATGAATCAAATGACATATTTATTCCAAATCAAAAAGTATAATAACAAAAATACCGAACTAAAAGGAAAATTCAAAACAAAATGGAGAGTCTCTCTAACAAATGATAAAATCAAAATCTCAAACACATCTAAAGAATCTAGTGACATCTTCATTCCAAATCAAAAAGTAAAATAACAAAAATACCGAACTTAAAGGAAAATTCAAAACAAAACGGAGAGTCTCTCTAACAAATGATAAAATCAAAATCTCAAACACATCTAAAGAATCTAGTGACATTTTCATTACAAATCAAAAAGTAAATTTAAACAAAAAAAAAACGACCTCAAAAGGAAATTCAAAACGGAAAGACCCTTAATAAATGGCAAAATCAAAAGCTCAAACAAATCTACCGAAAAACTGTTTGATTTTTGTTAAAAGCAGCTTTTTTAAAAACAATTTCCAACGGATAAGTTTAACATTAGGATAAACTTAACATAAGGATAAACTTAACATTAGGATAAACTTAATATTAGGATAAACTTAACATAAGGTAATTGAGAAAATGTATAAAGAGAAAAGTCAAATCGTGGAGGAAAGTTGATCTGTTGTAATGAAGTCTCCAGAATACGCACAATCATCTAAAGTCAAGCATCGGATTTAAAATCGTTTACAAGTACTAATTTAAAACATCAGACGGATGTATATCCGGAAAGACCTTCAAATCTAAAAAATGGGATTAAAAGACGGTGCAGTATAAAAACACCAAATGCATTAATGTCTGGTAATTGAACAAATTTTAAACATGGTCATCAAAATACACTGAAGTCAATAGTTCAATACAAAGTATGGACTGTCGGGATTGAAAATATGTGTTGCTTTCTTTTCCACTTTTATTTACTAATGAAGTAAAATGTACAATAACTGACTTGTCTAAAGTTTGACAAAATTAAATCGGATTTAAGTTTGATTTTTTAATGCTTTGTTGAAAGAATTTGTCTCTTTATTTACAAAAATCGCATCACTCCACTTTTCTCAAACAAATTAATTACACTAACATCATGTATCTTTGTTCAACAAACCCAATAACAGAAGGTTTATCAAGTATCCACTTCAAAATATCAAACAAATACCCCAAATTAAACGAGGTTTCAGACAGGGAAATTAACAGATACTGGACCTAAGATTGTAATTTTCATCCTTAACTGTAAGAAGCCTTTCTTAGCCATTTGTGTACAGATAATTTTCCAAGTATTGTTTACTTCGTTTTGTCATAAAAACCTTCTAAATTATTAATTTAATATTCAGTGTTCACCGAAGTTTTTCTTCCTTTGTGATGGAAACATTTTGTATTAATCGTTGTGTTTACAATGTATTTACAACTCTGATCCGACATAATACTTAGATAATGATATCATACTTTCTCTGTAAAAGGATTAAAGTTTTAGATATCCTTTCAGATCTACATCAAAGATACTTTTAATCCTCTACCTTTCCGGTAGTTTTCTACATCTATTGCTTTTAAGTAATTTGTTCTAAAAAGGGAAACTTTGTTAAACCATTATTTGGACATGTACAGAGTAAACTTTACATAAATATGTCACTAAATTCCTCTTTAAAAAAAAATACATTTTAGATAATTTATACTTCAAGAATAAAAAAATATTGTTCATTACAATATTTTGAGTACTATTTAGTCCTATCTTAATGTCACTTTTATCAACCAAAAAAAAAAACCACAAGATTTAAATGATTTTGCACTTTTCCCCCCAAAACATCACTTTTGCTGTCGCAAAAAAAGGCACTACAAAATTAAGGTGAATAAAAAAAAATAATTAAAAAAAAAAATAAAAAAAAAATGGATAATAATGTGATTTTTTTTTATATATATTAGATAATAGTTCATTTCAATTTTTTTATACTAATTTTAAGTAAAAACTACTTTTGTCAATCACCCAAAATAATTTGCATCATTAAAGTTGCTGCTATATGTTCCATTTCGCCACAGAAATCTCGTGTCAAAAGGAAAAGACACATTTCATGTTAATTTTATTGATTTTTGCACCTTTGTCAAAGTCAACACAAAAAGTCTTGTTCAGTTCATTAGGGTTTACAAAGATCTGTCTTACATACCAAGGGACCATCACACACCAGGAATGTTAATACACAAAACTTCTATTCGGGATACAGTGGTGTTCCAATTGAAATTTAAATGAAGTAATCAATACAATTGTAATCATTGGACATTAAGAAGAATTTGGAAGATGTTATTAGGACTTAAATTGGTGTTGTATGTTTACACAAAGATTACTGTTACAATTCTGCATTATCATTCTGTAACATGATACACAATTTCCTGGTTTCGCAATTTTTGTTTCTAATGCGTTCTAACAGTCTGGTTCAATCCACCATTTTCAACGTAAAAAAATGCCTGTACCAAGTCAGGAATAATAAAGTGTTGTCCATTCGTTTGATGTGTTTTACCTTTTGATTTTGCCATTTGATTAGGGATTTTCCGTTTTGAACTTTCCTCGGAGTTCAGTATTTTTGTGATTTTACTTTTTATTCTTCTTAAACTTGTAAAGAACGAATTGCTTTTTTTCGTGCTACAAGTTTACAGTGATATTACAGTAGGTTCTGAGTTAATTAGAACAATATTCTCCCAAGAACAAATTTTAAAAAAGCTTGACATTGACGAACACAACGCCTACTCAATCTCAGGGAGTGATTTAGATTGCCAATGTAAAAATCTGACGTTTAATAAAGAAAGACAACAGTAATATACTGTTGTTCAAAAGTCTTCCAAGAGAAAATTCAGCTTTACCAGGATGACTATATCTATATTTGAACTACTGATTATTAATATTCTTACCTCTTCAAAGTTAGCGTTTATTGCAGTATCTAGAATACATTGACAATGTGTCTTGTACATCATGATAAATGTCTCAACCTAAAACAATATCAAACAATTCATATAAAAATGTGTCTTGTACATCATGATAAATGTCTCAACCAAAAACAAATTTTGGAAATCAGGCAGCATTGTCATTATGTAAACAAAAAAAGTTAAAACGGGTTTTATTCTTCTCTAACTTGACAAATGTATGAAAATATATGACAACCTAGTTTTAAAATTGATGCAACGAACTTCTTTATTAAGAAGACAAACTTTGGATATAATTAACATGTGGGAAACAGGAACAGAAGTTTTTTTTTCTTTCAAAAAAAGGGTCCAAATAAATGAACTGTTATTGGTGAATGAACCCATTGTTAAAAGTATATCTCCTAAACAATGTTATATTTCTTGCCAATATAACAACATGACTCACTTTATTGAAATGGCACTGATAATCTGAGAGATTAGAACAATAAAGGACCGGAATGCTACATTTAATATGTTTCTGTCTATCCTGGCTCCAAACACTAAGCTCTGCCAATGATATTACCGTGCATAAATCACGCACCTGTTGTAACTCGTGCTGTACGACACTCATCTATTTGTTATTTTTCTGAGAGTTATATATTGTGAACATTTGACCACGGTAATTTACTATATAAACATAGTTTATACCATTTGCCGTAACATTATACTATATAGTCAGAAATATATAAAAAGTCTTTTACCTTTTAATTCGGATTTTAAGTTAATGGTGTGTTTTGCGTGCTATTCTAATTCACTGGGCTTGACATATGCCGAGACTACGTAAATTACCTCAGTGATAAATTAAACGTTGATACATTTTTCCTTTTATAATTTCTAAGACGGCAATGACTATGTCAACAAGTGAATGTTTACATAAGGTTAATATTGTTGGAAACATTTCATATGAAG
This sequence comes from Mytilus galloprovincialis, assembly GCF_965363235.1. Taxonomy (NCBI): domain Eukaryota; kingdom Metazoa; phylum Mollusca; class Bivalvia; order Mytilida; family Mytilidae; genus Mytilus; species Mytilus galloprovincialis. Next base: position 11,762,582 of record NC_134844.1, read on the forward strand.
AAAAAGACTGGATTTTCTAGCAATTAATAAACAAGCTCCTGGTACAAAGTTTATCACTAAATCAATAAACATTAGGGAAAATGCAATAAAATATATTAAATTTGAGAGGAGTATTTTATTTAGCTAATAAATATTATGTAGTCTTCATAAGCTACTGACAGGGCGAATATAAAATTCATACTTAGTAAAATTAATTAGTAATTGATTAGACAGAAAATAATATGAATTAGTTTTTGGACGTCTGTGATTTTGAGAATAACGTGCGAAATAGACCACTTACAAGGAAATGACGTCAAGGTATACCTTATAGACAGTTCTGTGTTATTATTTATGAAGTACCTTAATTTCAAGCGACCATCATTGTTCACTTACTCTTTGTGGTATGTCCTTTCAAGGAATAATAATTCTAAGATATTCAATTTCCCTCGATTCTGATTCATTTATTTAATGAACCAGAACGATGCTGACATGCTTTTTCTTTCTTTCTTAATTTTATTAAAAATAATTAAAGGAATATAAAATTACCTTTTCTCGTGGTATAGACAATGGTAGAATCAAGTATTGTGCGTTGGGAAACTCTGGTAACAGCGTTCCGGTCTTCGAACTTAGAGTATACTTCCTCGTAAAGCCTCCCTAAAATCAATTCAGTATTTACATACAGTAACCGTTTTGATAAATATTATACAATGCTGTAAAATAATGGCAATATTGGATGCAATTGTTTATTCATGATAATTATTTCTATTTTATGTAAAACTGGTAGACATTTTTATCCAGTAATAAAAAATTGTAGAATTCAAAAAATATAAATCTCTGACACATGTTTTCAGTTTTATTTGCTTATGCTGTTTGAGAAAGAAACACCATTGTTGCTTATGTAAAAAAAACATAACATTGAAATACGTTTTGAAACAGTAAAACAGGATTAATTTGAGTCTATTAATGAATTTATGAATCACACAAAGATTCCGACCAAAAACTGGATAAACCATACGACTGCCTGTGTCAATATTTGACTTTTCTTGAAAACGTCAAGTTTGCTTTCAACAATTTTGCAATGCTATTTGCAACATACATTTCTATGTATGAAACACTGAGTGTGGTGTTTTTATTTTTTTATTTTTGGACAAAAAAAGACTTTATCAACGGAAAGGACATATATTCAACATTTTCAGATGCAAACAGATATGCATGCGAATTCATTTAACAAATGACATATAATTACAATGTGTACTTGTAAGAGAAGCTTAAATGGCGTTTTTCAGACATTATAGGGAAACATTTTACACGAGTCTTAACATCATCAGTGAGTCTGGTCCGAGTCTATTATAATCACTAACATCATTAAGTAGCATTTATAAAACACTGGTGTCAAAAGCATACCTCTGTTGATGGCGACAAGGTAGTAAGTATAGAGGATTAAGAAAGTGATACTAAGATTAATGATAAAACACTGAGATAAATAATCATCCCATCTTAACATTGTAAATAAAGATGAAGAAATAAATTTGTATAATGTAAACACTGATAAAATGAATTTCTAATGGAATAAATGCATCCGTGATGTTTGTTGGATGAGTGAATTTCAATTAAGGAAGTATAAAATAAATATATCATGATGTATGACTTCTCAATTATAAATGCTACCAGATTCATTTTATCTTTAAATTGATACAAACTTGACAGTATATGTATATGATATTTACTCTTTTGTAGTGTCTTTACAAAATATATATAAAATTAAAGACAGTCTAAAATAAATATCTCTATATAAATATCAAATATATCATTTCTCATGTCTAAATGCTACCAGCTTCATTTTATCTCTAGATTGATATAATTTATAAACTTGACAGCACATGTATATGATATTTACTTTTTTGTAGTGTCTTTAAAAAATATATAAAATTTACATAAAATAATGACATATTTAAAGGTTTACGATGATGTAATCTCTTTTAACGTACTGATACCAATATACCATAATTTAACTCCATACTTGTAAGCAGGTCTGTCTTAATATCATTTTATTAAAAATTATTTAATATCTTTGAGGTGGTCACTTTATTTGAAAGGTAACATTCAATCTATATATATGGTGACTGCCGTTTAGATTTACATTATATTAGTTGTCTATTGTTAATTCATGCTTTCTTACTGTCGGTGTTCTTGTATGTATTTCATTCTCATTCACGAAACGTCTTATAACATAAAATCCGGACAATAAATCAGAACTAGACATAAGGGAAATATAATAGTCCTTAATTCAAACTAATTTTCCAAATTTTATAACTCAATTATATTTTATTATTAACAGCAAATTTTAATGAAATAATATCCGAATATAGCTATCAATATGATGTTATCATTGTGAATTACCACAACGCCATTACATCATAATCTTCTCTTCTAAGGCCTTCTAAAAACTACAGAACTAAATTAAAAGAACGATAAAACATTGAGTTTTAACTCAAATCGAGAATAAAAGATTGAAGTTACGCCTTACCTCATTTTTCAGCTTGCATCCTGAAAACCTGAAGAAAAAAACACAACATTTAAAATATATTGAACAATAAAAAAAAAATACAAATAAAATACCGCCAACATTTAGTTACACCAATATTTTCATATTTATATCAATCTTCAAATGTCAATAACCTGGAAATGACCTTCTTTGATGAGTTTTCCCTATTAACATAATTTCATAAGTAAAATGACCTTCTTTGATGAGTTTTCCCTATTAACATAATTTCATAAGTAAAATGACCTTCTTTGATGAGTTTTCCCTATTAACATAATTTCATAAGTAAAATGACCTTCTTTGATGAGTTTTCCCTACTAACATAATTTCATAAGTAAAATGACCTTCTTTGATGAGTTTTCCCTATTAACATAATTTCATAAGTAAAATGACCTTCTTTGATGAGTTTTCCCTATTAACATAATTTCATAAGTAAAATGACCTTCTTTGATGAGTTTTCCCTATTAACATAATTTCATAAGTAAAATGACCTTCTTTGATGAGTTTTCCCTATTAACATAATTTCATAAGTAAAATGACCTTCTTTGATGAGTTTTCCCTATTAACATAATTTCATAAGTAATAGTCATGATGATTGTTGATGTGAGTATGATTCTGTATCGATATCCATGTGTTAAACAATCATGGAATCAAATTTGACAGAAATAGTGTGAAGAAAAATCACAAAAAAATACTGAACTCCGAGAAGAATTCCAAACAGAAAGTCCCTATTCAAATGGCAAAATCAAAAGCTCAAACATATCAAACAAATGGATAACAACTGTCATATTCTATGTACAGGCATTTTCTCATGTATAAAATGGTGGATTAAATCTGGTTTTATAGCTAGTTAAACCTCTCACTTGTATGACAATCGCATCAAGTGTTTGAGAACATGGATTAGCAGTATTTATAATGAATGGTTATTGAAGAAGGGACATTCTAGTATATATTTTCACAATAAAGTATAAATGGTAATATTTCTCTTCAACAAGACAAGTTACGTCCTGCATATACTGTAAACCAGAAATTGTTGCGATTTTTTTTTAATATATATATTATTTAATACATATATTACGAATTACGAATTATGCGACTAGGTAAGGATTGTAATAATAAGAACTCTCATTATGATATCAGATGCATAAATCAGTATTCAAATTTTTTCACAAATAGCTACAAATAAATCTCAAATTTTGTCCATTCTTCAAAAATCGCCATTATATATAAATGCATGCAAACATTTCTGAGTAAACAGTAATTTAATGCGTGTTCTGTTTTTCGCACATATTTTCTGATAAAGTTTAACAGATTAGTACATTACTAGTATTGCAATGTTATCAAATTAGGCGCCAACTTTTATATTTATGATGCATGAATACGAATAACATTGTTTGGTTTGGGCAATATATTGTCATGCTTAAAAATGGAAAATAAATCACAAAACGATTTTTTTTTACTGTCTAATTTTGAAACTATCCCATTTGACAAGCTTTTGATTTAATGTTACCGTTATTATACTCAGTAGAACACAGTTAAATATATTTCCAATAAGACCCGTAAACATAAACAATGACTATCTAGGTTAACCATGAAAGATATGATACAGGCTCAACGGACAATTCCTTCTTTATCTAGTAAATAAATATAATAAGATTTATGTCGACAAATATACATTGGTGGAAGCTCTTAATCAGGGCTGCCCGATAAGGTCCATTCTCTGTGTATACATTTATACCAGAGCGTATTTCAATTATCACCAAAACCTTATGTAGCGAAGATAAAGTTGGGTCATAGCCGTATTATTTGGTTTTAAGGCATTTATAAGCTGTTTCATCAGGTCAACAATAGCCAACGTCGAAGTTTGATAAGCCAGACATCCAAAGCAAACGTTTAATCAAATAATTTAATACTTCATCATAGAAATGTATTGAAGTTTTGTAAACGTGGAAGATAAATTGGAATAAACCAGATGTAGCTCTATTGGTTCTTTTGTTCTGATATTAAAGTAACAGGTTTGATACTATCATGTTATATCATAAATTATGCAGCTTGTTCGCTGTGGATTTAATTTATAGAATAAATTATCGACTCGTATGAACTTCATATATCATATAGAGCCCTTCCATTGAGTCATGAGAAAAAAATATTGAAATAACCAAAACATCTTTTCGTTAACTTCCGCAACAGGTCATTTAAAAAATGATTTTAGTGTTAGAGGAATGAAAATATAAATGTGTGTTTTTTACACTCCGCTCATCGATGGTAGTGTGCATTATGTTTTCAAGTCAGCTTTCCCGTCACTCCGTCCTGTAACACTGGTTGAATATTTGTGTCTTCGTCACTTCAACTTGAAACTTAGTTCACATGTTCATAATAATGTAAAATTTTGAAAATATGTCAAATGGGTGTTTTGACCAAGATTTTGTGGCATACTGAACATACAAATGTGACATTGTGAATTCTTCTAGTGTTTTTTAACTTGTTGAATTTTTCTTTCAGTTAATCCTTAATTTTGAATTATGATTTGTTTAGGGAGAAACCTGATCTTGTTAGATTTTTCAAAGATAAAACTTGCTGAATTTTTGGATTAATTCATAACTCTATATAGGTGTAGCGATAGTTTATCAGAATTGATTACGTTTTTAATGTTGGACCAAAAGTATTTCAATTACTTCTTCAAAATGGGTTTATTAAATATATGTAAACCACTTATGTTATAACTTTGATCAAATTTTACATAACTTGAACACCTGCAGTTTTACAACCAGACAAAAAATATCTAAATGAGCTGTCAAAAAATTGTTTGACACTGTGAATGTTCTTCAGAAGTGATTATAAATCTGCTAAAACAAATTAGAAATCCAGTAATAATCTTATAAAGCTGTAAATTTTTACCAAAGAGGTTAACCTGCATGTACAAACGTATAAATAAAGTATAATAGGTTGTTAACTGAATATTCGTGTCTAATTGTTCATTTTCTCCGTACAAATATTAGATAGATGCTCTTATTAGTGTTTCTTTTGATTTTTAAAACCACTTCTTATAAACTTAATAGAAAAATAGTTTACACTAAGAAATAAATTTACAACTGTAAATATAATATTAAAATAAGTGTTTGAAATAACGCCTTTAAGTGACTTTAAACAAGTTTTCTGTTGATATAAACACCCTCGAAAAGAACGTATTTTACATGTATGTGCAATAAATAAATAAAATTCTCTTGTTTATTTTTTCACTTAAAAAGCGTTATGTAATGCTAGGGTTAACACCTCTGCTGTGAAAATACTGCCTACAGTTCAAATGCCTTTTATTATTTTTGAATTACCTCACAGCTTTTAAACGAGGTTCATAACCAGTAAACATTACAATATACTATATCATGTTAATACTTTCTTCAAAAACGCGTTAGCCTTGTGTTTTAAATCTACTGTATATAACGTAATCTGTAAAGACTGTCAAAGACAAAATCTTCAGTCATATCTAACTGTATTTAGAGCTTTAATATGAACGATGACAAAGTATTTTAAGTTGAGTTTCAAATGATCAGCTCATAATGTGAACTATGGACAAACAAGAATCATTGCAATTGCATTAGATTTAGAAAAAAATACAGTTATAAATTGACATTAAAACAATGAATTCGTCAATTGTATACGAAAACATTAAATAAGGAGATGTGGTATGTTTGCCAATGAGACATCTTCCAGTAGAGTTTATATGACGTTGATGCAAGGAATTTTAGGTTTCTGTACATAAACGTTTCTTGATAATGATGAAAAAAGAGTACTTACCGAGTTAACCCCTTCCCTGTGTACACTGAATGGTAATACTGGCTTGTCTCTCGAATACCTATTCCATAATAATGATATCTGAAATAGAAAAATAAATGTACTTTATACTGTCTTAATTTATTTCAGGAGAAAGGGGTTGGGGATAACACATTTTTAGATTAAACAAAAAGGAGAAATAAACTTAAAACAACCTAGCACCAAAAGACCTTCAATTGATAAAAAGAATAAAAGACACAAAGCCAGCTAATTACGAGGGAGGGATAGCTTCATGGAAAGAAGGATCTAACAACACCAACTCCACTCAAAACTGGGGGTCACTATATTTGCATGACGATTTGGTGATAGCGTTATAAAGATGTAAAAATAATTCATGAAAAGTTATACTAATATAAAAATTTGTAAAATACCAGTCTTAAATATTCATTTGAGGTTTATAAATGAATCAGACATTAACCTGTGAACTGTCTTGATTGTTTTTCCGTCTGTACTCTTTATATAAAGAATATTCTTGTATCGATTCATGAAGGAAATGTGGATAGATTCGGTCTACAGACATAAATAGGTGTCGTTTGCCTATCTTCCTGTGACAACTAGTTCATACATATTCAGATTAAAAAAATGGCAGAATAATAAAACTTACTTTGAGTGTCCTCGTGTACCAAGTCGTCTTGTTGTTAGATGTGGAAACTTCTGTCGTATTGTCTAAAATAATGAAGAGAAACAGAACATATATTTTTACTACATTTACAATAATCTTAAAAGATAAATGATCAAATGAGAAATGTTTGTATATTATAAAATTATTATTGGCATTCGATTTCTTTTTATATCTAGTGAAGATTTATTATTACTAAAACTAAAGTAATACCTTTCCAAAAGTAGCTGCACATGCTGGCTCTAATGTTTCCTTTCTACAGAAGTCTAAATAATGTGCATACAGTATACATCTAGGTAAGCATACTCCTTCACAGATACAATAGTTCTCTTCTAACCTACAAAATAGTCAATAATTAAAAATGAAACAACCTACACTTTTTTTTATACATACTAAAAATTAAAGTTCATCTAAACTATGGAAGAAATCTAAAGAAAAAACTGATGCAACTTTTACATGAAAAAAAGGTTTACGTTGAATCAAATTAAGTTTCTTTTTCCGTCTGAACAAAAAGGGAGAATTCTGAGCAACTTGCTAGAGGAGTTTAACTAAATGTCTGTTTCAAACTGGATACATAAACATTTTTTTTCATTTCATTATGTATCTTTTTGTTATTTATTTTTGCAAAACATTAATTTCAACTTTTATAAGACTTACAGAATGAATTAATGAAAAAAAAACAACGAGGCGCATTAAAATAAAGGAGGAAAAAGGGAGCAACAATTGAAAACTACCATGAGTACCATACAGACTATTTAAAATAAATCGAACAGAAGAAAGACTAAAATGGCATGTTTTTTTCTTGTGTCTGTCCGTTCGGATTAAATCCTGCATTCATCAAATAATACAAGGTACTTTAAATCGGAAATCTTTATCGGTAGAGGAAAGAGTTCGGTATTAAATATTCCTTAATCAAAAGTAAACGTTTTACTTGTGATAGATTTATTGATCTGATAATCAAGAATGTCCAGTAAGATTTGATAAAATAGAAAGAAATGTTGGCTTATTAAATAGAATATATCTTCTTAAGGTGCGTGTCCAAACAAGGACGATTTTAATCACCAAAATTTGACAGATTCCATTTATAAATTATTAGCGAAAAACAGTTTTGAATTTTCAACACGAAGGTTTATACAAAACAAACTTATTTTGATATCAATATTGATTAATTTTTGATAATGTGTTATATAAAAGAAACATTCGTGCATTAATATTGATAGGAAAAAGCAGTGGTCTGTGTCGATAATGTATAAAACTATGTGGTTTTATTGTCTTTTACGCTAATTTATGTTCACAATGACACTTGCAAGAGAGAAAGAGGCAGCACAATATTATCAAAAAGAAAAGATATGATGTATGATCATGTATCCATTCATGTCACAAAATCAGTATGTGCAGAGCAAAAATAGTCGTCCTAAAACATTATGACTATAAAGATGTGCATTTATAATGTGCATATAAAATGCAAAACGCTTTCAAAATTATGTTTATATTATGTAGTGATTTTGACCACTACAGTCATGTAATCTCTCATTCTTATGGCACAATTATTGATAATTTGTGTTTATTTTCTTAACTTTAGAGCTATAGTTTGTGGTGAAGAATAAACTTGAACCAAGCAATGCAATTAACTTGGAAGTATATATTTGATGTATAACGATTATTCTCATATTTTGGATGACATTTGTTTTTCTTTGTTTATCTTTACATTATTTTAAAATAAAAATAAAAAGATTTGATTCAGATCCACCTTACTGAATGTATTTAACTATTTGAGTAAAATGTGTGCATTGTCAAAACACTAAACACAGAGTAAATAATTTATGAACTATTCAGTTCTTCGTTAATTCATTCATTCATTTATTGTCATATTGATATCAAATATTTATATGTTTACAAACTACATTGTAAATTTGTTTCAATTGACAAACACTTCACACCATCGACATCTTTGCTAAGGAACAAACTGTGGTCATTCCATAGTTTCGAGGAAATCCAAATGTTTCGTTTCTATGTTTTGTTAAAGTTTATAGTCAATGATAGTAGTTGGCTATAAATACTTCTCAAGTCAAGTCCTAATGTGTGAATTACAATTAAATGAGTCTTTAAGTCGTCCGGGATTACCATTCACTTAGCATAACACTTGTGTTTGAATAGGAAGGGATAGTTGCATAAAATGACTGTCTTCAAAGTTGCATTGGGATTACATTGTTGTTTGTTTAGATGCCAATACATGTTATTACACATAGTTGTCTCCGGTTTTTGTAGACAATGAATTCGCGCAATTATTTCAAGGTCAACATTACATGTTTTCCGTGGATGTTATTCCTAATAAAATGTGGAAGTTTTTATTTGCTCTCCAAGAAATAGTACATATCATTGAAGCTGTTGTTGTGCACTATTTTATGTGGACGATACATGAAATACAGATTTACCGTTGTGATCATATTTAGGTAACATTTCTGTCGATATGATTTTATTTTTATTCATTAAAGGAAAAGATGAGAAATAGCATTTTGGATCATTAAATGAAGTCCCTACACACACTTGACTCAAACCAAGGCTATATGGAACAACACAGAGTTTTCTTCGTCTGAAACGCCAAACGCGGGCCTTCAGAAAAGGGCGAAAGTTTATGTTTGGTGGCTCAGTAAAGACAGTAGCCTTTACCATTCTTTTGTTACATTTCAACTTTTATTTGGTATGACATAGTTTTTTTAGGATTCGAAAAAACCTACATACGTTGGTTAGTAGGTCAAATCATGGTTATACCCTACTGTGAGTCTGAATCAAATGGTAAAACTTTAAATCACGTTACTTTATTTTGTGCAATATCATCTTTTATGTAATATTTCTTTTGTATATTGATTATATGTTGTATAAATCAGTAAGATAGCATATTTGTGTACACCATATGCACTATCTATTATCAACACACATGTAACATGTACGAATATACCTTCGTTAATTATGATTATAGCATGTTCCCGTGTCATTTGCCATCTTTTTGTTAAACTTTTCAAAGGAATAGTGTATTTGTAGCGGACTTTGCATGATCTAGTCAAACGATTGGAGGAAAGATAAGAAAGAATTTATGTGACAATGTATAAAGTTATGTCAAATACTCCACTCGTGCAGAATTAGCACCTTTGTGTGATTTGGTTTGCAGCTAATCTGAAACTTCATGTGATTTATGTTTTATTTTCTGTTCCTTTAAGTTTAACTACCACCAGTGCAGTACTTTATTCGGTCTATTTATGAGTCGTCAAACATTGGTTTGAAGTAACCAAAGAAAATAACTTGATGTAACCACAAACAATTACATAACACAACCATAATAACAGAATATGAACAAAAAATAACTTGATGTAACCACAAACAATTACATAACACAACCATAATAACAGAATATGAACAAAAAATAACTTGATGTAACCACAAACAATTACATAACACAACCATAATAACAGAATATGAACAGAAAATAACTTGATGTAACCACAAACAATTACATAACACAACCATAATAACAGAATATGAACAAAAAATAACTTCATGTAACCACAAACAATTACATAACACAACCATAATAACAGAATATGAACAAAAAATAACTTGATGTAACTACAAACAATAACATAACACAACCATAATAACAGAATATGAACAGAAAATAACTTGATGTAACCACAAACAATTACATAACACAACCATAATAACAGAATATGAACAAAAAATAACTTGATGTAACCACAAACAATTACATAACACAACCATAATAACAGAATATGAACAGAAAATAACTTGATGTAACCACAAACAATTACATAACACAACCATAATAACAGAATATGAACAGAAAATAACTTGATGTAACCACAAACAATTACATAACACAACCATAATAACAGAATATGAACAGAAAATAACTTGATGTAACCACAAACAATTACATAACACAACCATAATAACAGAATATGAACAAAAAATAACTTGAAATAAACAACAGGAAATAACAACATGTAATACAGGAAGAACCACAGATAATAACAGCAAATAACAATATACAAAAACAGCAAATAACAAATAAGAAAGACAATAACAGGAAATAACGAAAGACAACAACTTGAAATAACCACAGACAACAACTTGAAATAACCACAAGAAATAACAAGACAATATAAGTGAAATGACCGCACTGATACAATAACATGGAAAAACAGAAAATAACTGAGAATAACTACAGACAGTTAAAGGAAATAAACCACAGACTTTCTAATGATAAAACCACAAACAATGACCACAGACAATAACTTGGAATAACCATTTACAGTTAACGCAAATAACCACATATCATAACAAGAAATAACTCAAAACAAATACTAGATAAACCACAGACAATAACAAGAATTTACCACAGACCATTACAGGAAAATACCACAGAAAATAACCGGAAATAACCAGACAATAACTGGGAACAACCGTAGAAAATAACCGGGAATAACCACAGACATTAAAAGGAAATAACAACAGACATCATCAGAAAATAACAGACTATAACTGGGAATAGATGAAGAAAAAAATAATATAAGTAACCAATGCAAATTACCAGATGATAGTAGGAAATAACCAGACAATGTGTAACAGGAAATAACAGGAGACAATCACAGACCTTAATAGGAAATAATGTCAGACAAAAAAACAACACAGAAAATAACAGGAAATAACCACAGCCAATAAACCACAGAAAATAACGAAATAATATAACAGAAATAATCACAGACAATAAGTATATCCAACTAGATATATAAGGCATCTGCACCTAATAGCTTGGAACTCAGAAGCTAATGTCTAAACATGACTAGACATGTACACTGAATATAGACTACACCAAACTGAACACGCACAACATTCAGTGGGTTATATTAACACCTGACAAGACAGGTATATCATTCAGTAGGTAATGTCTATAGTCTATGAAATTCACAGATCAGCAACAGATTCTTTCAAGTATTTTTTAAAGAATAACACTGAATAAAAATCGATGTGCGCACACTTATTAGATCGATTAATCAGATTGAATAAAAGGAAGAGGTCTAATTGTAGACACGAATGACAAGATTATGTAATTTTCCTGTTCGTGTTGAATCTAGTAATAGACGATGTAATTAATGGCTCTTACTCTCTTTTTATATGTCGTTGTGAAGAGCATTCTTCCCTTCAAAATCATGTTTTCATATTGAGCTTGAAATTTTCAGAATAAATGTATGTCAGAAATATTCCAGATAGACATTAAAAGTCATGATAATTATATGTTCTAATTATGGTGTTGTATTATTTAAGATTATATACAATGTATAAGAGGGTGGTAAAGGGTTATTTTCGTGCAACGCTCTCTGCCTTTTTATTTCACGTGTTTTCGTGTTTTGACGTTTCATTTCTCGTTTTCTCGTGTTTGGTTCGACGTGCGTGACTCGTGTTCTCCTTTATTTATTTTCCGTGTTTCGTTTTGGTACTCTTAATTACTCGTGCTTGTCCCACATATGATTAAAAAGTAAACTGGGACTAAATTCAAAGTCAATCCGGGGATTGTATTAAATTATGTGTTCCCCGAATATTTAAATTGCTATCAAATTAACTATAATGAATAATATGGCGGTAAAAGCTCTACAGAGCTTGTTTTGTTATGTGTATAACCGACTTTAAATAAATCTTTTACTAGAACACACCCGCGAAATCGCGGGCATTCAGACCGGAGTTTAAAGTATGTAAAGTGTTGTTGGAAGAATTTTGTAAAATATTGAATGCATGACTGGAGAATTTCAGCAAATGTATCATAAGTCATAGGTTATTGGGGACAGGAAATTTTTTTTTATCCCTCCTTCTTCATTTCCAAAATTCCCAATTTTTGGTTTTCTATCAATTTCAATATGAACATACATTTAGTATGTTATGAACATTCAAGTAAGGAACCTGTAATTTAGTGGTTGTCGTTTGTTTATGTCAGAGACATATAAAAGTATTATATGTCTCTGTTTATGTGTTACATATTTGTTTTTCGTTCATTTTTTGTACATAAATATGTCCGCTAGTTTTCTCGTTTGAATTGTTTTACATCGTCATTTTGGGGCCTTTAAAAGCTGAGTATTCGGTATGGGCTTTGCTCGTTGTTGAAGGCCGTTCGGTGACCTATAGTTATTAATTTCTGTGTCATTTTGGTCTCTTGTGGAGAGTTGTCTCAACATGGCAATCATACCACATCTTTTTTTGTTGTTGTAATAAATGAATTTTGTAAAAGATTTAATGACTGGAGAATTTCAGAAAAGGTATCAAAAGTTCACATGAATAGCTTATCTGTATATTATGAACATTCATTGCTATATAAATAAAGTGTATTTACTTTCAATTCCAAGTTTACTAATCGATCCATGGTGGTCAATTGATATACATGTAGTATACAGACCCTCTCCATTTAATAAACTCTGTGACCGCCGTGGATAGTAAACTTGAAAATGATAGCAGATAGAATTAAAATACACTTTATTCGTAGTATATGTATGTTCAAAGTATACAGAAAAACGCAAACCGGAAGTCTAATCTGACTTAAAATTTCGTCCAATGACGGGACAATATCCGGATGCCTTTTTTCTCGTTTTTCTCCCAAAATAACTCAATCTGAATAATCATATAAATGGATGACAAATGCGACTATGCACTGTACCTATAGGAAACAGAGGCGTGTTGATTAATTTATTGTGGAAAGAAGAGAAGCGACACCCAAAATGAGGTCTTCTCGTTTAATAGTATAGATGCTTATGCTTTATATTTTTCTTTCAAATCAGATGCAACTAGCGGACGCTAAAATGTGACTGCAGGGTCATCATGTCCATTATATAATGACTAGATGATCTCCAAGAACGGTTGATTAATAAATTATTTTACTTTTTTCCATTAATATTTACGATTTTATTTCTCGTGCTTCGTTTTTTCCGATTTTTATTTTCGGTGCAACGTTTTTGCGATTTTTATTTCACGTGTTTCCGTGTTCATGGCCCCCTTTACTACCCTCGTATAATGAGGGGAAAATGGGACCAATTTTTATTTTAAGATTTTGGTGCATGTTGCTATATAACCATTGGCATGGGAACGGTTCAATGTATTACGTTAATCTTGAAATATTTTTCACACTTGTAATAAAGTCTTTGTTGATTCTAAATGAATCTCCAAAAATGTTAATTGTTGTGGAAAAGTATCACCTTAGCAAAGGAAGAAAAAGTGCGTCAACAGTTTAAATTATAAAGTCTTTTTTTATCTGATAGAGATATTCAATCATTCATCATATCGACAATATCAAGAATTTGGACATAGTTTAGCAAAGTCATTCTAAAGAGCAGATTTGTAAATAAAAATCTGTATGCACTTTGTATTTATATTACCATTATCCTTTACTCTACTTATACAAACAAGAATAAAAGACCTTGTTTTAAAATCTTGACATGTTTTAATGGTGAAAATCCAAAAGAATTATACCATAAAAGCTAAAGGTAACTTTGTAGCCATTTTCAAAGACAGAGGTATAGGCTGAATCCTTCCACTTAAATATGAGTGACACTTTATTTACATTGAGATCTCGTCTGAGGCGTGACTTTGATATAGGAACACGTCGGGCCTAGGGATGCAGCGATGTCAGTACGTTTGTATTTTTACAAGTAAGCTCCTTAGAAATAAGGGCATTTAACACAAAAGCCATGTGATGAACATGGATTAAAATCTTAGGATTGTTGTTATGATCTTGTATACCAATTTTACATTTTAATGTCAAAAGATTATATTTTAGTAGAATGTTCAAAGCCTCAATGCAAACATTCGAGACAAAAGTTATTCCGTCAATGAGTATTTCCTTCCTTCCTTTGTCTTTATAAAAACAAATTTATGTGATCCTTGGTTTATGTTGTTTTGGACGTACATTTTTTGTGATACATTATTCGTGGGAATATTCGTTTTGAATTTAATCATAGTTGCAGTCATGGAAGCACGCGTCAGTACGAAGTGTATTTTTTTTTTAGAAAAGACTGCAAATTAAAAGGATGTAAATCCAAAAGCATTAACTATTTCAATGTGTTCTTTTTGATCAACAGGTTTGCAACAAAACACTTCACTAAAGGAAACAAACAGATTATGCTTACTTTCGTTGTTTTGTGTTGCTTTATCAACGTTTTTCCCTCTTTCATTCATAAAACAAACCAATGATTAATTTCCATTAGAAAGAAAACTGATTCAACCATATATTTTTTTTGGCATGTTTTAAATATGCAAACACCAGATTCTTACAAAACTGTATTTATTTACTCCACGATGACCTTCTTGTGAGGTTTCAAGGTCGTTATTATCAAGTTTGTTATCATTGTTTTATCATAGAATTTTTGCAAATTTGATACTTTTCTTATCTGATTATCAAATATTTAAAAGCCTCTTCAAAACGACATAGAATTTTAATATTAATATATCTAATAAACATTTGAAGAAATTGATGAAAACAGACGTTTAAATAATGATAAGCTATCACATTTCTACTACATTCTTATTCCAACAAATCTCGTAATATCTCGTTATCTCTTGCGTTGACAAGACGAAGGTAAAAACATTGAAGAGTTCCACTTGAGATGCGTCATATAAGGAAAGAGTTGTATTTAGTTTTGCACGGTAGTTTAATCTATTCCATCCTAACCAATCAACTTTCGTTTTCTCACTGAAGCTAATCAAATTAAGTTGATAACACGGGCATACAGCATATTGTTGGCAGATTCTTGGTAAACATTTATGACAGATTTATGTATGTGATTACTTAAACAAATATCACCCGCTACGAACAAACTCTTCCTTTTATCCATAAAACTAAAAAAGAAACATAAGGCTTCTTTTTAAAAAAGAGACCAATATTTCTTATGTTTTTCCATAATTTTATTATATAAAACAAAGCAATATTTATATTTCAAGGTTGTCGTGATTGCATGACGTACTTACCAAAGGTACTTATCCACTTAAGAGGTTATTAAATTTTAAATTATATTGTTTTAACTGCTGGCATTAAAACTGCATTGGTGCCAGTCGTTATTATAACAAACATATGAAACCGTTATGAATGCAGCTGTTTAACACTCAAGTAACTTTAAGGTTTCGACACAATATCTAGACTTCTGAGTATACTAAATAAACTCATCAAAGATAGCAGCATCACAATTTTGAAAGCCAGACGCCCGTTTCCTTTACAAAAGACTCGTCAGTGACGCTCGAATAAAAAAAAGTAAAAAAAGTCAAATGGAGTACGAAGTTGAAGATCATACTAGACAACGATTATTACATAAATTCAAACAAAACTGGTACTTTTTTTTTTATATTATTAAGCTTTTTTGTCTTAATTTATTTATAATAGTTGTTAAGAAATAAGCTTAATATGAAACGAGTTTTAGATTAGACTTATTACTGGATCTCATACGTTTTCATTGCTTTAGTTTTCTTCATAGGATTTCTATTGCACTGTCTAGCTTGTAAGCTCTTTCTGCTATTTTGGGTGAAATCAATTCAAATAATAATGACTGGTATATTTAAAACCAGTACAAGCCAAAATACCTTGCCACAAAAATGTGTGTCGCTTTTTTCACCAAATAATAACTTTATTTTGTTGTAATACACGTGTAAATATCCGTATATTCATTGAAATAGTTTTGTTCAGATCTGGGTTTATGTGTGATGCCTCTGTATATTTACACTTTATAACGTGTCTATATATACAAGATTTTTAACCATCTTTAAACAAATATCATTTACAAAAGTGATTTACAATCTGAATAAAAAAGATACAAGTTGCATTATTTTACAAACTAACAGATTATTTGTATTTCATCAAATATCAATTTTTCATCAGAAAAGATCCGATTTTATACAAAAAAAAATATTTCAAAATGAGTCATACACTGTTGAAATTATACATGCATATGTTGTTCCGTCTCAAGTAGGTATACTGTGCACTAAAACAACAGCTGTAAATCAGTGACTTTATACTTCAGTACAAAAGTCAGGCTATTGTCCTCTTACCAAGGTCATGTATTACAGCATTTATGAATTATAACAAAATAAAATGTTTAAGAAGACTGCGTAATCCAATGGTATAAATCATTTACAAAGACAATATAATTTATATTATGTAATAAACAGAAGACGAAGATACATAAGTGAATATCACATACGACGAGAAAGACAAGATTAGCTTATCTGAATCAACTGTGGCAAACAGGCTTCAAAAACAAGATTGATGTGGTCTTCAAGGGAATTACAGATCTCTGGTCTCATTTGATAGTCCTATCCTGTTTGTCAAGAATCGCCTAATCAAACGTTCGATAATTAATATGGGCATTAACTCTTGATCAAAGTTAAATCAAACCGACCTATTTATATGTTTACAATGTAAAAAGATTTAAGAAAATAAAACCTAATTTGGAAAAAAAATGTGCGGACAAAAAGTGTCATGACAATTAAATATTGTGTGAATAAGGTATCATTGTCATTGATAGACTGTTGTTGGTGTTGTTGTGTTTTTGGTTTGCTGAACATGAAGGACATATACATAAACTCGTCATAGGACTTAACTGAGTATGAACGCCAAACGCGCGTTTATATATATAAGACTTATCCTTGACGCTCGAATAAAAAATATAAGAAAGAAGCCAGAATAAAGAACGAATGTGAAGAGAATTTATGGCATACTAAAAAATCAACTTAGTATTTCTAGTCTAATCCAGATATTGTGTATCTGAGAAAAGAATGTTGATTGTGTTAGACATAAAGATTCTATAAACAATGGTCAGAAGTGGCTACTGCTGGTCTGTCTGTTTACATTACTGTGGACATCTTCTGTCGCCATTAACTTATCAGATAACGCTGTAAAACTACAACAGACACTCTGTATTTCTCGTCAATAACCTTACAAATCTTCTTACAAATCATTTCACAAATATTTATAATTTCCCATATTTGTGGGAAGTCCCAGTTTGATGTTACCTCCAACGTAAGAACTTTTTAAAGCAGAAGTGCTAAGAAGTAAATGGGTTGTTTCCTAATTGCTGTATTAATGTGAGCTCTTTTTCAGTATAGTTTCTAAATTAATATTTTTTATGTAAATTAATTGTTTTACTCAATTTTCAAATTTTTCGAAAAAGGGACAGATATTTTTTTTCTTTTCCATTGTTCTTGTGTACATCTGTTCGATCATACGTTTACTTGAAACTGGAACGACTGAATTTCTCCTCGGTTTATTTTTGACACACGGAATCTTTAGTTTTCAGAGAAGACATTTTCTTACTGTTGCTTGTACTTCTTTTGGTTATGGTATCGCAGTTTTTTTTCAAAATCTTTATTTGTATGGTATCACAATTTCTTCAATCAATTATTTTCACTTTCTTCTACTAGTATGTCATCTTCGCTTCTGTTAGTGGACAATATCTTTTTTCTTTGTGTTTCTATTCATTTGATCAAAACAGTTCAATAACTATGTAGAATGACTTATAAATTTTGCATTCGAAACTTTCAACATTATTAGTATTTACGTTTTATTCGAGATGATGTGTCGCCATGCCGTTATCAAATTGTTACAAGTAAGGGAGATAACTTGATAATGTCGTCCGATAACGCCTAATGCCATTTCCTCTTTCTGACATTTTTATTGTAGTTCTTTATCTCTTTTTTACAAGTAAGTTAGATAAAAGGAAATGGAAATTGATTTCGTTATAAGGAGAAGAAAGTTATGGACTAAATTTTGTAATTTGCAACTTTTTTATTGACTTAATCAGTCACCGCTTAAGGATATGTTTACAAAATAAGGGGAAGTGCATAAGGAAGATTATATAGATATTCTGAAGAAGACACGGCGTATATTACTGACTTTGCTTTATAAATAAGAAGATGTGGTATGAGTGCCAACGAGACAACTCTCCATGTTTTGTATGAATAAAATAAAATACTCATGCTATTTAAATCAGTGTTCACAAATACTGCCCTCTATCGGCATAAGTCTGTTCAAAAGTCAAATAAAAAAAATAGCGAACTCCAAGGAAAATTCAAATCGGAACGTCCCTTGTCAAATGGCAAAATCAAAGGCTCAAATACATCGAACACTTGGAAAACAAACAGTCGTGGTTAGAATATATGCCTCAAGGCTGATTTTAATGTTACTGATAATATATAGGTCTTCTGAGATGTATAATGTGTATCACAACAAACTCTTCTTTTCTCCACAATCAGAAAGACCAATGAAACGAATTCATTCAATAATATTCTGCCATAATCTCTAGTCTTAAGACATCTTAATCACACAATCTCATGTGATGACCTCACAACAAACTATTTCATAAGAATTATTAAATATGTATTTTATATGAGAACACCAGGTGTAATATACGGGTACAGGCACGAAATCTAACACACAGAGACTACAAGAAGACATTATGATTGTAGAATTTCAATAAACACTCGAAATCAACTTGTTTTAATCACCTTTTGACCCAACAACTATGATAAATGCAAATTCTTAACATGCATTTGTGACCTGCTGAGCTTATTCAAAATGGCTGGTACATTGATAGGTACTCGAAAATAAATAAGATTTGGTGATATGTATAATAGGTACGTATTTCCCTGATAACACACCTTTGTTCATGTGCATATTCTGTTGAAGAGGGTAGATTCAAATGCATAATGGCAATTGACGAATCTATGTTCTGGTCTGTCAAGATTTAATATCTATTGTTTAGGTGTAATATTTGTTTGGCCACGTGCTGTCTGTTTGACAATCAAATTACATATAACATACTAAATGCACATAATTTGTTAAAATGCGTCTTTTTGTACATGACACAATATCGATATCAAAAATAAGGGGATCATGTTTAACATGTTGACCAAAATTCAAGGGAAGACCGGGATGCAAACGACTAAAGGGCAATATAACCTTCAACAATGAGCAAAACCCTAATCGTAAAGTTACTATTTCAGACCCAGAAATGACAAAATTGTTAACAAATCAAAAAAGAAAACCAGCGTCGTGATTTATTTGAATAAAAATAAACGAAACAAATATGGTTTAGGCTCCTGACTTGGAGCTGGTACATGGAGAATATATTAAACGTTTTAGCTCTCGGTCCTCCCCTAAAACCTGCGATGTGTAACATGCATAACATAGGAATACAATGCTAGATCAGTTGAAGGCTGAAAAGTGACCTATATATGTTAATGTGTGTGTCATTTTGGTCTCCTGTGAAGAGTTGTCTCATTTGCAATCATAGATACAAACATTATTCTTCTTATTTTAATTTATATATTCCCTTAAGAATTGCGTATACCTTTTTTACTTGTGTGATTTTGTTTGATGTATATCTTGTTTTCAATGTGAATTTGCTAAACTTTGATTCGGTTACTTGTACTTAAACAAACTTTCAAAATTCGCATTGCAACTAAAACCAAATTCATGGGGGTCAAGTGATATACCTCAGAGTTGAGTCATAGTTATAGATTAGATGTGATTGAATAATAAAATAACCCCGTGCTACAAAATTCTTCTTACTGTTTATACAATATCTTTGGTAAATTATCAAAGCAAAACTAATATATGAATATTAGTGTTTTCATAAAAGTGTACTACACCCAAAGATAAGTCGAACATAACACTTATTAATATCTTCTTTTAAAATCTGCCAAACCCCCTTAACGACAAAATAAAAAAAATTTATTTTGAAAATGAGTCATTTCAAAAGTTACTATAGATGTGGTAGGCCATATTTTTAAATATTTTTAGAATTTTTCAGTGTTTTTCTTACTTTCGTCAATATCAAAATGGTTTCATCATCTTTAATGTGTAGACATTAAATAAATAGATCAGGAACAATTAATATAATGTTGACTTATGGAATCGTCTCAATACCATAATACCAAGGACGATAATTACAAAAATATCGCAACTTTTAGTAAGTCAAAAAAATGGCGTTTGGACTTTGGGACAGGAAGCAATAACATAAATACTAGTGTTATGGAAAGCTATTTATTTTGAAACTGAGCAGCGAACTTCCTTAAAAGGCATATCGATGTAATTTGCATTTTTGTATTTGAAAACTGGTGAAAGGTCAACTTAACATGCATTTTGCATTGTAATTTATTCTTCCCCGTCGCGTAATATACTCTAGTATTGCAGTTCGTGTACGTTGTAGAGGGCCAATTATTTCGCCAAGAGTCATCGCACTATTTTATCTAATCAACTTTTGTATTGACTTTCTATACTTTGGTGAACATTTTTCCAGAGAAAACGTCAAACACGACCAATATCAAAAATATAAACATCTCACTTCAGTGTTATTGGCATTATCGAGAAAATATTTAATATTTCAATCTGAAGCCTTGTTAAGGTGAAGCATTTCGAAAATTGACACTGTTTGGACAACAAGTACTCGTTTCCTCATAAGAGTGCATATCTTTTAACCCGTAAGATGGAACTGTAATCAATATTTGAATTTTTGATGATAATTGAACAAGAAAAGGATAACTAAGAAATCGAAGGAATTTTTAAAGCTTTTAAATCAAAGTATGTAAGGTTAAAATAAGTAATTCACAGTAGGAAGATCTTGTGTTAGAAGTACCATTAGATTTTTCCAATAGATGTGTTGAAATACCAAGCTACTGCTTAAAACCAACGACAAATTCAGCCAAATAGATGTACGACTACAAATATATATATTTACTAAAACTTTCATCCTAGACGCTCCAAATTGTCTTGGTGTCTGATATGTGCTTCAAACATTGACGACATCTTGATTGACTTTATCATATTCTCAATTTAGAATAATATCTAGGGTGGTTTTTTTTTTGGAAAACATTTTCTAGTAAGAAATCTTGTTAAAGTATTCAAATATTACATTTAAAAATCAGATCGATGTTTGTAAAAATAATAACATTCAAAACTCAGATCTTCATTTGTTTGCCATATATATTTTGCAAAACACTGAATATTGGTTGTAGCAGTTTACTTGACAACTTCCAATTTAAAGGGAAAGATTCAAAATTATTACTTTTTTTCTTTTTTAACTTTGATTTATGTTTTTTTTTATATACATGCAGATGTAGTATATTTCTATGCATTTTCAAATTGTTTGTCGGTATGGTTATTCAAATTCATTTTTACAAAGAATTTTGCCTGCTACAACTTTACCCTTTCGGCTTTTAAACTCACAATATTTTTTATTTGGCTCCTTAAGATTCGAGCATACAGTATCAAGGTCAGAGTATCAAAGTCACAATATCAAGGTCACAGTATCAAGGTCACAGTATCAAGGTAAAACCAGAAGAGGACAATGGTATTGGTAATATATGGATATAGTTCCCCTTTCAAAACCAAATATTAATTATTATAAAAATATGTGAATTCAAATTGGCTACATAATATCTGCACAAAAATATAAAATGTTTGATATGCAGATGACAGACGACGGACGTCAAGTGATAAAAATATCCCTGTCTATTACTAGGGAAAAATAGGAATTAATGCACCAAAGACAGACCATGCACCAAATACCACTTAACACAATGTACTCACCATTGTAAAGTTAACTGAGTCTGTTTCTTTTTATCACGCATAATTTGTGCAACAGTCTTTTTCTGTGGCTGAGAATTACCCCCTTCGCCATTTATATTCATCGCTTCACTTTTATCTTCATCGTCCAAAACACTGTCTTCATCTGTAAAACCTGGACTATTTTCATCCGTTTCTGGTTCTATAAAAAGGTGATCCAACAAATATTACATGTACATGTATATCATATATATGTATACATTTTAAAAGGTTTTATCTAATAATGGCCTGGACGTAAACTATACCAATAGAGAGGCGAAACATACTAAAGGGATATTCAAAATGACAAATAGAAAATAAACTGACAACGTCATGGCTGAAAAAGTGAAAAACAAACAAACAATAGTACACAAAACACAACATAGAAAACTAAAAATTATGCAAAAACTTGGTGTGGTCTCAGTTGCTTCGAAAGGGTAAGCATATCCTGCTGTATTTCATACAGTGGCATTAGGTTCATCGAAAAGCTAATCTTTTTATATACCAAAACTAACACTGAACAAATAATTCTGAGTAGGAAGGTTGAATTCCTTAATTTGATAAAAGTGATATAAACGTCATGACGTGGTTTATTTAAATAAGAATTCTGTTCCACAGATGACCACAACTATGTTTCATTTTTCGTAGCCAAAGTATCGTCTTTCTCTGTCAAACTTGGTGACTCGATTTTTTTGTGACTTTTCAGATTTATGCTTATTCGTATAGAAGTACAGGATAAGTGGAATTCTGGTATAAAGGCTCCTGGCTAATTATATTAGCGAGTATATTTGCTATTGCGGAAAACTATATAGTCCGCTGATAAATTTATCAATGCTGTTGCGTCAATTGAGTTCATCAACTTATTCGCTTTTATTAACATGTGAAAAAGATGGAACTACTTATGTCTTTTATGAAAACTATTGTTCCATTGTTTTGTCCATACTTAACGAAAAGCATGTCTTCCGATTGACGTAACCGCAGCAGACGACTGCAGTTTACACATTCCCGCCAAGATAACAGAGATTACTATCTCCATAAAGATTAAACATGGCCATTGAAAAATCTAACAAACAGCTTATGAAATGTTTAATGTGGTCCAATTTAAATTGATAGTGGTGAATTCTTGGATTAAATAAGGAGTAAACTCGCCTCTTTGAAGATGATGATGGTGTTGTAAGAAAGTGGACGAGGATTAGACACAAACATTTTATTCATAAAATGGTGTATAGTTGTTTACTGTAAAGATGCTTCTTACTCAAAAGTCTTAGTCGAGTGAAAAAATTGTCATTTCATCTTGAAATATTGCCTATTGTCTTTTATTCCATTCAATCGTACCGAATTAAAGTTATTCTGGTCTTTTTTATTAATGAGACAGCTAATGCCGCTTTACTAGGCTATAAAAATAATAATACATTATTTAGTCAGTGGCTATTCGTCCGCCTTACAAATAGTCAAAAATGTCTATTCATCCGGCAAGCCGGACAAATAGCATTTCTATGGTTTTCGCTATTTGTCTGGCCTAAAATATAATGATGAAGATATAACATCGTGTTTTGAAGGAGATAAACAAAGCATGTATAGTTATGAAATTTATTGTTTGACATCGTTTTATGAAAAAGAATTCATTCTAATATATATCTATACATTTGATTCAGGTGGGGTTTTTTTTATTCTAAAGGAATTTGGGGATTTGTAGGGAGGGGATGATTCTCTCTTTTGTGTTCTACCTATGAATTTCCTGTAAGGTAAAAAGTCGGGCCAATGATTATTGGCTTCATTAGACATCTATGATTCCAAAAGATCCTGAATTTATTGTTTCTGTGAAGTTTGTTTAAAGTAAGGTCCCCAAATGATTAGTGCATTAAAATGTTCGGCGATTTTCAATTCAAAGGAAATAAGAGAAAAGGGTAGGCACGTGTAACCTGTTCCCAAAAGTAGGATTGTCTTTTCGATAGATTTTTTTTAGAAAATAAAGTATCAATAGATACAACAGGAAAAAGGGGGGATACCCCAAACTTGGTGTCATATTCCCAGTCCAAGGACCAGACATATCATTTCATGTTCATAGATCTCTGTTGTAGTATAACTTAAAAATAATGCAGCCAAGCAAGTTTGATATAGTATTTTTTCCGAATGCGTTTTGCCTCCATAAGGTCAATGGAGGTAAATCATCAATTTCACTTTGATTTCAGGCTTATTCCTCACTGTTAACATGCATACACTATTGTTCTGAAATCACTTCTATAGAAAATTGTTTAAAGCAATCACATTCTCTCTTGTTTTCTTTATGACATCTTTAAATATATAAATCACGATCTCCGATTCCCAAGCCTTCGTCCATTGCATATATACGCGCGTTTGTTATCCGACACCTCATCTGAGACACTTTCCGCGTCATATGACACTTTTATTGATATTGAAGGTTTGCGCATCCGCAGACGGATGGCCGGACGAATAGAGATTTTTAACTATTCGTCCGGCTAGCCGGGCGAATAGACACTCCGTATTTTTATGATTCTTTTAGTATGTATTCCTAGTATTGACAGGAGGCGACATCATATCTAGATGCCAACATACAGTTCCAACAATAGGCAAGTGTCTTTGCAATATGTTATGCTCAAAATCAGGAAAAAAATTATCTTCCAAAATGTGAATAGAAAATATAATCGTTTTACATTGTGTTTCTTGTCAGTAAAGTAAAATGAAAGACGAAAAATCTTCTCCAGAAGATTATAATTATTATGAAATTGTATAACATTGTGCTTCAATCTCATCATATTAAAAAGAAAGACAGAAAACATATGTTAAAAACTCGAGATAATAGGAAAATCACAAAAGAGGGGCGAGATATACCAGAGGGACAGTCAAACTTAAGATTTCCATCAATAAAAACAGTTTATAGCAAACTCCACATCGTTATGCAACTGCATGCCAGCATGCTCAACGACTGGTTTCTAAATATCTACAAGAATGATGCCTTATTTTAAATGGACGGGATGACAGAGAACGGATAAGGGTAAAAAAGGGCACTGTCCAAAATGGAGTTAATATCAATTTCAGCATGTGCTAAAACCCAGTTAATGATGTTTCGCCTAAGAGAGAAAAACACCTCAGTTTAGTTCATTTCTGAAAAAAAAAACATATTTTTACTTGAAATTATAAATTTTGATGTCAATTTCTGAGTTATATTTGGAGAAGAAGCCAATAGGTCTATATAATAAAGGATAAACTATAGTCACTTATATATGATACATAACATGAATCCAACTTAACATCGGGGAAATTCACCAATTTTATACTCTGAAGACGAGACATGCTAAATAATGAACCTAGTACCCATTCTTTAAGAATAAAACTAGAAACATGGCACCTATAATAATTTATGTACTTCAGTACTGGCATGAAAATTCGGATATTGTGCAACTATAATTAAAAAAAAATTGCTGTTAACTTTTTTTAATTTATTTTTAATACAGATCTCTTCATCATGAAAAGCTGTCATTACTTGCCCGGCTTTGGCTATATTTGTGGTCCCTTTTGGTTTATAGTCCTGAAAATAAGTTTTGGATTTAACCACTTATTTGCCGGCATGCGCATCTTGTGAAGAAAAATAGTACCGTTAATGTTATTATGACTTGCACATGGAAAATATTGCTTTCCTTTACAATGAAACGAAGATTCAAAATAAAATCAACCAAGCGAAAAATCTCTGTGCGAATTAATGTTTAATTGACCGTTTTTATACTAAACTGAAGTGTTCCAGATTATGACAGTTGTTGTACCAAAATACGCACTTCGAATAGGCTCTTAATGAATATCAATTTCATACTCATTTTCAATATAATACAAACATATCTATTGTACAAAAATTAAACGCAAATAATTTAAATTAATTTAAATTTTAAAATTATGACTTATGTAAATTAATTATATCTGCAAGTCATGTTTCTGTGGGGTCCATAATGATTTTATATCAAGGGTCCCTTATTTAACCAATGATTTACTGAATAGCAAAATAAATATTAAAATTGTAAAGTATTAGCTTTCCTGTCTCTAACTACTTACAGCAACTCTTCACAAATGCATAATTAATTGTTGGATTGAAAAAATTTAGTGCATTAATTAAACTTTTCACTCTCTCTTTTTCTTCGTGATATTATGATATCAAGGTTTAATTGATACCTCCGTTCGAGTATATTGTTAACTTTATTTACATTCACTTAAAATAAAAAAAATATAATGCAAATATATACATTTGTATTTTTACTATTCAGTAGAAATTCCGTTCGTCCTTTTTTTGTCATTTTCACTCGATTAAGAAGAAAGCAAGCAGTGATACCATTATTTTAGACGTCTTTTAAAAAAAAAAATACAACTATATTTTGGGTTAGAGACTAGTACAATATCGAAGTGACTCCGATAAATCTGAAACAGCGGGTCGGGTTCAATACCAAAAAAAACAGAGACCCACACACTGAGGACTATTTAGATTTAGAGTATAATCTACAACTTGCGACAGGTCATTCGATGATTGATTTTGTTCGTTAGTCTTCTGGACTCTCGCTTACACATAGATGATCATGATCGTACCCATCTTTTTTCCTGTTTTGTTGTTGTTGTTGTTGTTTGTTTTTAAAACAAAAGAAAGAGAGAACTATGATATGATTGTCACTTTTATTCGGTTTTGTCTAATTATCATCGACGCATTTCAAATTAAAATTTGCCGAAACTTTCGAAACAAAATCAAGGAGATCACGGTAGTTGTTATGATAATGGGAGAACTTTTGAAGAAAGAACAGTTAAAACCGTTTGGCCTTCAACAATGAACAAAACACGTATACCGTATAGTAACTATAAAAGTAATATAATTACAATGTGTCGAAAAATTAATACAAGAAAACTAACAGCCGTATTTACGCTTATTGCAATGAACAATACAATTTTGGCAGACAAGTCTACGAAACTTCAGGCTTCAGACAGGCAGATTTGAAGTTGTCTTTTACTTATAAATAATATTTAATACATTTATATTTCCATCTGTAAGCGATTTAAACAACGTGGAATTAAGAAAAAATGTAGATTCTGGTTGCAAAATATATGTTGGGCTTTTACAATATTGCACTTTTTTCTCCGTGTAATTATTTTTTTGCTATGCTCACTGCTACTAATTAATACTCTTAAACATAATCACATTGACCTATTTGTTTATCATTTTAATCCCATCTTTAAACCTTGTTTAGTAAAAAAGTATCCCTGACATGAAATATATACGTTAAAACAGAAGATAAAAGATAATAATGGCAAGTGACAGATAGACGACAACGTTTATACTGTCTACAACAAACTAAACCGTTATCTAGCTTCTTCTAGAAGCTTAAAACCGTTACTTCGAATTAACAAAAATTTAATTCTATAAAAATCGTAAAATTAATATTGAAGTTTGCGCATGACCTTAATTAATAATTGATACCGTTTTGCGTTCATTTAATTGTATTTTTCTTTATTTTAATTTGTTTGCATTGACGTAAGAGATGACTTACCAAAAAATAGATTGTATCATTAATTTTAAAAAATACCCGACCCTAAATGTAACTGATGAAGTATATTTTAAAAATAACCTTTGTCATTGTTGTATTCGGTCTTTTGCAATATCAGTTGTTTGTTGGTAACTCGGAAGCCGAATTACTCAGAAAATGAAGCCATATAAATAAGACTATCAAGTCACATGAAGGCGGCACAAATAAAAAGGTCATTCTGTTTTAATTGTAATTAATACCGTAGATATTATTTATTACGTTTGATATATAAATGTGTAAAATGCATTATTATTATAATTACTATCAAAACATTGTCTTTATCTTATAAGTTATTTAAATTAAATGAAGACTTACAGATAAAGTGAAATTCTTATTCAAGTAATAAAAATGTCAACCCTAAGCCATTGTCTTTTTAGTTCTAGAACAATTAAACAAAAATATTTATAAGATTTTGAAAGGGTATATAAAATACAATTATTATATCTATGGACATTTAGGTTCTTCTATGTGCACGTGCCATATCACAGTAAATTGCGACACATGAATTCCCATAGAAAGATTAAAGTTGAATTAATATTTGTAAAAACCTAAACTTCAGTTGTTTTCCTAGATTTTCATGTTGTTTTCTGTCTTGTTTATAATATTTCAAGATTAAAAAGGAAGTCAAATCTTAAAAACATTGTAAATTTCGCTAGAAACCACAGATGTTAAAAACCTTTCCAAATAATATTTTCATAATTCTATATGTTTGTCTAAATATCCCACTTCTGGATATGAATCAAAGTAAAGTTCAGCCACTGTTTCCCACACCTCTGTGTTGAACTGTTACACGATTCACAATACAATGTCAATCATACCAAGCATAATATTTCAGCATGATAAAAGGATTTACATTTATTTTAGGAAATATGAAAGCCACTGTGTACATGCACTGACAATCCTTTTATATCCATAAAAGAATACATAAGTAAAACAAACCCGTATAGTTTGAAATACAAATTTGGAACAAGGAATTAGGCACCGCAGATTTATTTTGGAACTACGATTGGAAAATTTTGGAAAACATAGACTTTCAATTCGAATAAATATTTCTATGTTCTATTTCATTGTAATTACAATTATTGGGAGAAGTTAAACATGATTGAATTTGGACTGCATTTGACTATTCTATTTAAATCATATCACTTTCACTGACCAATTTTTCAGCACTAAACAGTCCTCATAAAGGTACATAAATGCATAAATACGAATAAAGCATATAACACGGAAGGTTTAAAGTTGACCTTAAATGCACACACACACAAAAAGTTTCCCATACAGATTTAAAAAATCAACTATACCCACAACGATTTTTAAACAGTATTTGTTCAATTAGTTCAGTTTCACTATTAAAATAAAATTCTCCGATTTTTAAAAAGAAACTCTCCAAACCTGTAAGTAAATGACTAATGTCTATTACATATTGTCCCTAATGTCGGAAAAATGGATCTTACAGAGAAAGTCTCAATACCTGCCTGTAAATGGCCGATGTCTATAATCTAAAGTCGGGGAAAATGATGACAGAAAAAGATACGTGATTGCACATAACAAGCAAACATACCAAATCTAATTCTCAAGATGGATGTCAAGCTTTGGTTTAACAGATAATACATTCAAGTACTTTGATTAGAACAAATATGACACAATACGTGTGTGTAGCCTGCTGTGAACTACCACAAGTTTTATATTTTCTTATGACAGTAAAATTAGTCTAAGTAAATTTACACATTTTTCAAAATTTGTCAATTTTTATGCGGATGTTTGGATAAGAGAAAATCCACTGTTGTGTTTTGTTTTTTAATAAAGGTTTACATTTCATTATATTGTCTCTTATCGATTTAAATGATAAAATGTGATTTTGGGTCAAGATTTAAGGAGCAAATTTCCAGCACGAACCCAAGATATTGATAGAAAAACTTTAAAATTATGATCAGTTTTAAAAATATCGTGAGAAAAATTTAAGTGTAAGGGGACCAAATCATTTAATTAGCCAGAAAATAAATACAAGATAGACTAAGCAGAAAATGATTATTGGCAAGTCTAAAGTAATATATTTCATCTTGAAAATAAGATTTTTAGGCATATTCGAAGGTACGAAACAGTCGGACGTAAAATGTAAAAGTAA
Source organism: Mytilus galloprovincialis (assembly GCF_965363235.1). Taxonomy (NCBI): domain Eukaryota; kingdom Metazoa; phylum Mollusca; class Bivalvia; order Mytilida; family Mytilidae; genus Mytilus; species Mytilus galloprovincialis. Next base: position 11,792,903 of record NC_134844.1, read on the forward strand.
ACTTTTAATATGAAATAAACAATTGCATTTTTAACAGGAATTAAAGTTTTAGTATAATAAACAAAAAGAATGAAATAAACAGATGAATAAAAAAGCAGAAATATATAAGACGAAATAATGAAATATTAATACTTAGGACATTTTGATGACCCTCAAGTCCCTAACAATAGAAAAGTAGAAATGACTTATTATTTGAAAATATTCAAACATTTCATAAAAAATGTAGAATTACATAATTTTGACATGGTCATATTTTTTCTCATGCAATAAAAGAAGAAGTTAAATGTTTATATAACTATTATAACCCCACTTAGTGTTAAATTTATTGTACCAAATTCTACTTTAACAATTTTAATGCAGTTATTTAAAAAGAAATATCTTCTTTAAAAGCCAATAATAAAATATTTCAATATCTACCCTGCTATAAATCCCAGTAATAAACATGTAGAAAAATAATGTTGTAAGTGTGAAAAGACGAGAAAATAAATATACTTAAAGGTACAATCATAAGTTGTTATTTGAAGTGAATACTTAAAGTCCTTTGGTATGAGGTCTGACTGCCTCCGTTAGCACGCAGGGAGGTAGTTACGGCGGTATTAGACTTTCTCCAATATTTTGGATATTTAGGAACGTACAACCATATATATCGAACACCAGGAAATAATGGCTTAATCATCATTATAAGATGTTTGTAAACAAAATATGACATAGAGTAAACTATGAACATTACTGAATGATTATTATGCAAACAATTACCTTGCAAAAAACTCAAGTATTATGAACAGTTAAGTGGTTTAATGTTTACAACTGTAGAAATAGTAGGTCTTACCCGACTTCAGGCCATTTTTTATAATTTTTCGACTTTTATCATCATTATTGTTGTTATGCGACAAGGATCCGTTCTCAGCAGTCACTTCTATGGATGTTAATTCCGCTTCATCATTAGTTTCTCTGCACACGCGCTTTGCGGGGGTGGGCATAGTTTCTGCTGCTAGATCCAACATCGGTAATGTGAACAAGGGTATACAGAAAAAGATATTTCAATAAAATCCCACTTTTTCACTTAAAAATGTTACATGTTGTCCAGAAAAATACCAATGTCAACAAAACAACGTAAAGAAACAATGCTGCTGATAAAGAATAAAACGGTTACACAAATACACGGTACAAACTATTCCACAGCTGTATATAGTATTATTTTCAATCTGTATATAGTATTATTTTCAATCTATTCTGCTGAAGTCAGAAAATAACTTAATGTCATAGTCCATTTTTTACCTGGAAAAGTGGCTTCATAAACAGTATCAGAAAATAAATCAAATTGAAGAACTGATTAAGGTAATATTGATTTTAGGGAGTCACGTGGTTTAAACTGTTATGACCGATATGAAAAAAAGATAAGAGGTTTTGCAATAACTGCTACAGTCTTATCAAAATTCAAATCCCGCCCCAAAGATTGATAAGTTTTACATCCGATTCAGGTATCAAATCTTTATTTACGGTAAAGGTAAAAACTGTTAGGAATATAAAGTTTACATAATTCTTATTTCAATTCCGCTCATGGAAGTATTTATATTAAAACTAACATATGGGACCATCTACTGTATTAACATAGTTATAACAAATATATTTAAAATGAAAATACTTTGAGATGATCATGTATTATTGAAACAAGGTTCATTAACACCAATCGCACATCTTTATCCAAATAAAAAAATGCACTATAAACATCTATTCATAAACTTTGCAGTGTACCTAAGAAACCGTCAGTAACTTTTAATGTAGAATCGAAAACTCTGCATATTGTACATTTAAGTATGCGTGTGTCATTCACGAGTGAAACAAGGACACACAACACAAATGATAGGATCAGCATATTGTCAGTTATACTGCAAATCAAGATGACCCTGCATTGTCATACGAAAAACGATTTCGGAATTTTTGTTTTGCTGTTTATTCCACGGTTTGTTGGTTTTTCTGTTGCTACACCTGTTTTTATTTCTGACTCTAGTGACGTTTTGATTTTAGATTTGGGGCATTTCGAACAACTGCTTGCGCGAATTTCTTTTGTTTTGGGTTCTCATTGCATACTAAGGGTATTAGGTTATTGCAAATTAATTGCTTTTGCTTTTTGTAGATAGAAGGTTCTTATATTCATATATTTTTTTCGTATAGGACACCACATGTGTTTAATATAAAAATAGCCGATGCCTGTTTTTTTTTTAATGATTTAGTTAAGCTTTTTCTGTTTGTTCTGATAATTTTAACAAAAAGCGTGTTTGTCCGGAAACATTATTTGCTGTGCATGCTCGAATAATAGTGTTTCTAACTGAACAGAAGTTCATGCCTCCTGGTTTTACTCAAATGTGTACTTGACCGAACTGTTTATTTCTTCTTGCCAAGCACACAAAGTGTGGAGTTGAATCTATTTTGTTCCAAGATACAAGAGAATTACTTTTAGCTGACATATTATTGTCCAAGATCTTGAAAATAAAATTGCGAATGACAATGGGGAATATGGCAAAGAGACAACAACCCGACCAAAGAGCAGACAACAGCCGAAGGCCAGCAACGGGTCCTCAACGCAGTGAGAACATCCCGCATCCGGAGGTGGTCCTCAAAAGACTTTTCAAATTAATTGATGATACCTGATATTTAACTTCTAGCTGTTTCCACTTCAAATCATCAGTTTATCAACTTTAAAGTCAACTTTAGAAAAGACAACATTCTGCATTACATTTGAGAAAACCAAAATGAGTAATAAGGAGAAAAAAACTTTTTAAATTTCAGAACATATATAATTGAGAATGGAAATGGGTAATACGTCAATGTAGAATAAAGATACACATAGCAATACGCACAGCACAGAATACACACATACCAACCTATTTATCGTTTAATAGATTATATCACATTCATCTCTTTATAATTTATATAATAGTAAGACAGAAAGCCAACGACCAAAGATTTTTCACTTTTATATACTTTCCTGTGATCAGTAGATTCCGATTAATATATGACTACTAGACACAGTTATTCATAGTGTAAGGCAACACAGTCACGGATTAAAGTTTCTTCAATTTTTGTGCTATTTTCGGAGAAGAAGATTCCACCCCCATAACTCTAGTTGTACGATATTTCTCCACTCTCAATATATAGTTAAATTTAAATTGTTTAAAAAGCTTGGCAAGCCTCGCGCTTTTAAATTTTATTATTTAACTGTCTCAAGTGAAAAAATATCTTAACACTTGCTGCATTGGTGAAATCTATATTTTTGTGTGTACGGGAAATAGAAATGTCAACGGGTAAGTGAAAACTGTACTATTAAGCCAATCGGAATACCCTTAATACAAATTTAAAAAAATACCACGACAGATGTGAAAAAAGTTTTGATCTCGAATCTCGGTAAAATTGCAGAAATTATGTGTAATGTTTATCTTACAAAATATTGCATAAAATACAACCTGTGGTGTCAAATGAAAACAGAAACCGTTAAAGTATGGCGACAATCTGACTAAATCCTGTATATAGTGTGTGGGTTATATAAGGATACAGACAGAACCGTCAATGATTTTTCCGGATATTGCCCGTGTAATGTTAACAATTTTATTTGAATTTATCAACTAATTTGATAAGCTTTAGATTTTAATTAAAATTTTTATCTGTGGACGGATTTTTGATAAAAGAAATCGGGAAAATCGCAACTTCTCATTTATATCTTGTAGGAAATACAATAAAAAAAGGAAATTGATTCACAAAGGTCATAAAGTTGTACTAAAATTTATCGATTTAAAATCTTCTTGTTAAACATATCTGGAGCATTATACTGTAGAATCAAGAATATCCCGTTTGAATGGTTTTACACTTGTAATTTTTGGGGACCTTTATAGCTTGCTGTTCGGTGTGAGCCTCGACTCCGTGTTGAAGGCCGTACCTTGACCTAATATGGTTTACTTTTATAAATTGTGACTTGGATGGAGAGTTGTCTCATTGGCACTCGTACCAAATCTTCCTTTATCTATAGAAAGAAAAAGAAGTGAAGATTGTTTGCTGTATATGCTGAACTCAATCCTTGTGGTTTTAGTGTAGGTCGGTTGATGTCTCATTGTCATGTGCCTCTTATCACCTTTCATTCGTATATATCTTAAACTCCATTCGGGACAATTTTGGTATGTTAATTTCTTTCCTAATTGATGCGTTTTGTACAAAAAAGGAAAGAAAAGAATAATACTCATTAGCTATTTGTGGACACTTTCATATAAAGATAATAGTAATAAAAATAACAAGAATAAGACAACCATCCACAAGAGACAAACTGAAAGCAATTATAGATCACCGTACGGTCGTTGACGTGAGTTCACCGTTAAGAAGTTTAGAAGACCATTTAGAATGAAAATGTATGAAGTTGTTCAAAAGAGAAAAAAAACAAGACGGTATCCCAAGTACACGGATGCCCCATCCACATTATCATTTCTTTGTTCAGTGGACCGTGAAAATGGAATAAAATCTCTAATTTTGCATTAAAATTAGAAAGATCATATCATAGGGAACATGTTTACTAAGTTTCAAGTTGATCGGACTTCAACTTCATCAAAAAACGACCTCGACCAAAAACTTTAACCAAAACTTTAACCTGAAACGGGATGGACAAACGGACGGACGGACGAACGAACGGACGAACGAACGGCACAACGAACAGACGAACGAATGGCACAACGAACAGACGGACGGAAGGACGCATAGACCAGAAAACATAATGCCCATAAATGGGGCATAAAAACACCAAACCAAACGATTTATGCTAAACAAAAGTAGTTTCTGTTGCTGTTCTTAACAGTAATCAGTACCATTTCTTAGGTAAATTAAAAGACCCCCCAAGGGTGACTGTGGTATAGAAATATGGTCACTTGGTCTTCTCCCGACCGGCAGTAAAACGCTTGCTGAAGTGGGGCGTCCGTTTGGCTGTGCGGGATGTATCAAGTTCGCAGTCACGTCCGGTCAGAAGGGGGACGTTAAATCCGATGCCTCGTGTAAAGAGAGTTCCACGCTCTTAGCACGTTAAGAACCCTTGCAACAACTCTTCGAGGGGTCCGTAGATGGCCTGTTGTCAGGCAAAATTTCTGTCCCTACTCAATATACCCTCATTTTCCAGTGGCAGTCCAAATTTCCCCGACCATCATGCTAGATGGCCTCTATTACAACAACCTACCTATTGTATTTATTGTGAACTTGTTCTCGTCCTGAATATGCATTTAATATTTGCCACTGGACATTAAGCAACCAACAATCAATCATTGGTAAATTAAAAACGTGGGGAATCAACCTTAGGAAATAAACATAAAATACAATCACATGAACGCCTAAACATCCTCCCAAAAAGCAATCATATGAACTGAACAGCTTGCTTAAGAAGCATGCATTCATAGGAACGCCAAATTCTTGGAGAAAAAAGCAAAGATATGAAAGAAATTCTTGCTAAAAAAAACCCACTCACATGTACGCAAAATCTTGCCAAAAGAAGAAATCATATGAATAGAAGATCTTGTAAACGCAAAATCTTGTTAAATGAAACTATCATACGAGCACATATTCTTTCTAAAAAGACTCAATCATATGAACGGGACATATTGTTAAATGTAACAATCATACGAGCAAATAATCTTTCCAAAAGACGCAATCATATGACCAGAACATCTTGTTAATTGAAACAATCATACGACCGAAAAAACTCACCCAAAAGAAGCAAGTATAATAACGGAACATTTTTGTTAAAATTATTTCTATATACATTATGCTTTAACACAACACTGCATTATACATCAAAAGGATAACAATAAGCTTCATTAGTTTTGTTATTTTCTGGAGTAGAATCCAATCTTAAATAAATTAAGATATGTGATTTCTATGTATTAGGGAAACCAAATTCATTGCTTGAAATGTCTTTGGTATTATCATGGAAAAAAACACTTTTTAACTTTATGCGTTCGAAGTTTGGATTTTATGTCATTAAGGCTTGCATGGTTTTGATCCAAGAAAATATACAAAACCAGTTTATAAAGTTCTCCCCAGTCACGAAGCACAACCTGATCAAAATGTGAATTAAAGGAGATATAGTGTATACGCCAAATAGACAGCAGCATAAAGACTCACAAAATCCTCCCATAAGATATCTAGAGGTCATCAAGCAACCTTGGATTGTCACGGTCTATAAACAACATTTGTGAATATATTTAAAAACTAATATTCAAGTTTTGCCATCGTTTATAAGAATAATATATGCCAAAAACATAATACATAAAATATAATAAAAAAAAAAAAACGAATACGGACGAGGTTCCTGTCTTTGCTTTGAGAATGCACAAAATGACATGGCTAGGTGATAGCAGTTGTTTTGTAAACTCACAGCCAATTTTAATAGCATCTTGCTTGGAATTTTTTTTTTTTAATTTTTTTATTTGGAAAATATGACTTTAAGACTGTACATAATTGGTTATGGTCGATCAATAGACCGATTTCCTCATGTACTGACTTGCGTATTTTTTCTCACGGACTAAGAATTAAACAAGGTCGCTATCAGGGTACTCTCCGACAAGACAGGATATGTCTCAGGTGCACCTCAAATGAAGTTGATGATGAAAAACATTTTTTATTCTCGTGCACATCATCTCAAGATAAGAGAAATTGTTTAAATTCCACTATTAACTCACTATGCCCTAACTTTATGCATTTGATTCCTAGCCAAAAACTGATATGGCTTCTTAATGTAGAGAATCTTGATATCTTAATATCTGTCTGTGAGTTAGTTGATGAAGACAAAATATAACTTGAAAGATAAATATTTAAATCAGGCTTTCTGTACTAGGCACGAGGTTGGCATGGTGGGGTATAGGACACATTGTATAAGTTCTATTACCTTTCTGTTTGTGATATTTTTTTTATTAAACTGGTAATATTTTATCCTTTTCGTAATATGTGCACTTTGGCATGTCAATTAGCATTGTCCCTTGGTGCCTCTTGCAGTTGTGTCACTTTAAAAAGTACTGACTCCTCTGCACCAGGCACGAGGATGACATACCAGTTATGTGCAACTTCTTACAATATTGTACCATAGCATTAGTGTCCTGATACACAGTTTAATATGCACCCACCATGCCATATAGCACCGTCCCTTGGTGCCTCCTGCAGTTCAGCTAGATATATTCAGCCTACTCACAGTATTCTTTTTTGTTACTTTCTAGAGGTGTGCCTGAGACGAAGTTTTTATGTATACTCCTATACATGCTATATATATATACACGAGTCTAAATTGAAAACTAAGTTCAAACCTATGATTGCGTTGGATAAAAACCGCAATTTTTATACATGATCTTAAAACAGCACAAACAACATTTTCCGAAAGACCAAAAAAGTGAAAAAAGTATATTTAAACAAAACGCATTTGACTAACAGGAGGTCGAACAACTGATGTTCTTTAATCCTGCTGACTGCCATTGGCGATTGCCAAATAAAATTGATCACAAGATTTAACAAAATCGATCTTAATATAGATTTAATACTAAACAGAAAAAAATTAACTTGTGGCCACGATGTTATGCCACAAACATACGGTGTCAATATTTTTTTAGTACACCAGATCCGGATTTCGACAATAAATGTCTCTTCAGTGATGTTAGGGATCGAAATGGTATTTGGAAGGCCATATAAAAGGTACCCTCATTTTTAGATAGACTCTTGAATTTTTAGAGTCAATATAGGATGAACGGATCATATAAACCGGAGGGAAAATATGATACAAGCCCAAACGAAAAAATATAAACGAGTCTAAATTGAAAACTACGTTCAAACCTATGATTGCGTTGGATAAAAACCGCAATTTTTATACGTGTGCATGTAAAACAAATTTCGTTGTAGAAGGGTCTAAAAACAGCACAAACAACATTTTCCGAAAGACCAAAAAAGTGAAAAAAGTATATTTAAACAAAACGCATTTGACTAACAGGTCGAACAACTGATGTTCTTTAATCCTGCTGACTGCCATTGGCGATTGCCAAATAAAATTGATCACAAGATTTAACAAAATCGATCTTAATATAAATTTAATACTAAACAGAAAAAAATTAACTTGTGGCCACGATGTTATGCCACAAACATACGGTGTCAATATTTTTTTAGTACACCAGATCCGGATTTCGACAATAAATGTCTCTTCAGTGATGTTAGGGATCGAAACGGTATTTGGGAGGCCATATAAAAGGTACCCTCATTTTTAGATAGACTCTTGAATTTTTAGAGTCAATATAGGATGAACGGATCATATAAACCGGAGGGAAAATATGATACAAGCCCAAACGAAAAAATATAAACGAGTCTAAATTGAAAACTACGTTCAAACCTATGATTGCGTTGGATAAAAACCGCAATTTTTATACGTGTGCATGTAAAACAAATTTCGTTGTAGAAGGGTCTAAAAACAGCACAAACAACATTTTCCGAAAGACCAAAAAAGTGAAAAAAGTATATTTAAACAAAACGCATTTGACTAACAGGTCGAACAACTGATGTTCTTTAATCCTGCTGACTGCCATTGGCGATTGCCAAATAAAATTGATCACAAGATTTAACAAAATGGATCTTAATATAAATTTAATACTAAACAGAAAAAAATTATATTCGAAATATTTAAAATTTAGATCCTTCAGTGCTGTCTATTTGGTAATTTTACAGACGTTATCATGCTTATACATGTTATACCATCATAATTGTCGTTCCCGATAAAGTTTTAGAATTGTGCTAGTTCAAATCGCACATTATTATTTGTATTTAAGGTAGATCATAAGTAAATATTTTTTGAGACAGAATTTTCTTATACTTAGCCAGAATGAAGATTTTTATATGCTCTTTTCAAAAATATAATAAAAAGGAGGGGTCACCGTGCTATTTTTCAAGCTATGAGTCGTTGAAAATTGCCTAAATTTGGTTAGATTGTTCATGGAAAAACACATTTGTGTGCATAAAAAAAATCTATGAGATAGAATTTTGAAATAAATTGTGAAAAGATAGGTTTTGTAATATGTTTTAAGAAAATAAAAAGAAAAAATGGTGTCACCGAACTTGTTTTCTTGCTACAAGTAAAAAGAAAAAAATTCCCTATCTGCCCAGTATAATTTTTTTACTAAAAGAGTTATCTTCCCTTAAATGGCTCGTTTGAAAAAAAGGATTCTAAAAGCAAGAAAAATGATATTTGTTTAAATATTTTGGATTATACAATAAATTGCCAAGTTTTCTTTATATTTTTGAACAGTCTATAACCATTAAATTGCAAATCTGTCTTCAAATTTGCAGATTTAGGCAATTAACTAGACCGATTTTTTACTGTAATTGTTCAATCCAAGATGGCGGTATACCATGTATCTACCTTAAAGCATATATGTGAGCTCTCTGTTGTAATAAGCCATATAACCTATGTCATGTTTAACAAATTTTTAGAATGATGCAAGCGTCTTAACTGATGTTCGGTTTGACTTTTTTATTGTATAAATTTCAAGATTTAGTAAAAATTTAATCTAAGAAGACTTAAAGATGATTCATTTAACATCAGAATCTGACTGACGAAGGATATCTGTTATCCGAAATATCTCTAAATAATTACATTTATAGTTACCTTTTTTTGTATTTGGAGTTGTTGTGTACACTATTTTAGGTGTTTATATATATATATATATATTTAACTGGATTTGACAAGGAAATGAAAGACGGATTCAAAAATGTCTGCATTGAACTGGAAATAATCCGAAACTCAAGTAAGTCTAATGAATCAACACCACCAATGTGGTTAGAATTAAATGAAGTTTCAATTGAAAAAGAAGCTTACAGAAAAAAGAAACCAATTTCTAAAATATGGAAACATCTTCTTAATGCACGTAAACAAAACTTTTGGAATTCTCTTAACTGTGAAAAACAGGCTAACATATATAATGATTGGATTAACGCTGAAATACCAATTATTCTTCAAAAATTTCTAATAAAGGAAATAAAAGGAGAACCAGAAATGGAAACAAAATTACGATGGGATCTTACGATTCAAAGAATCCATACGGAGGTATCTCTTTTAATAGCGAAAAAAAGAAAGATACGAACAGAAATGCCAGGAAAGTGAGAATCTTATCAACCAAGAAATCGACCAAATTTCAACAAACAGTGTTGCCGATAAACTGAGGGAGATATGGTCAAAAGAAATTTCTAATGAAGAGGAAAAGTCTATAAAACGCTGGAGTGAAAAACAGAAGTGGCTGGAATCATATGCAGAAAATTATGGAAAGCCAGAAAATCCACAGAACCAGCAACAAAAATCCAAGAATCAAAAACAACGGAAACCTAAGAATTTTACCGAACAAAGGCAGAGAAGTAAAACACCACTAAGAACACAGTGGACAAAAAACAAATCACAAAGTCGGTCAAGAAGCAGGAGTAAAAATCGACCAAAAACAAAGAATACTAAACCCTTGTATTCCGAAGTGGTTAAAAATCGTGATAAAAAACCAACTTCGAAACCAAATATGAAAAGACCTAACTTGAAACCTAATAGAAACCAGACTCCAAACAATCGAAATAAAAGTCTACCATCTAAGAACAAAAATGTATACAAGAACGATGTTGAACAGAGAACAAAACGGATTCATTTTTTAGGTGTGGGTCGGAACAAAACCGCCTACCAAATAGAGGAACGTTCCGAAACCAATCTGAAACAAGTAACAGGGTCGACCCAAAAAAAATTAACTTGTCTAATAGCAAAATTGATTCCGATGAAACGAAAGTGTTAGATAAAGGACTGAAATATACTCCAACACCTCCAGCTGACACTGATACACTCTCAGTGGATATCAAAGAATTTTGCCGAAAATTAAGACTAAAAAATCATTTTGGGGATAAAGAATCAAAGACAGCTGACGAATCAATTGTAAGAAATAAATCTACATTTACACCGGAAAAAGGAAAAAATAAAGATTTAGACTTGTACATTAATCATCTGTCAAACTTTCCATTAATACCGAAACCACAGGAAAAAGTAAAAAATAATTTACCATTTAAACAACAGCAAGCTTTATACAGATTACAAAAAGATGAATCGATAATTATAAAAGAAGCTGACAAGGGTGGTGCATTAGTAATAATGGACAGAATATATTACCGAGACAAAATTCAGGAACAGCTCAATGATAAACAATATTATCGGGAGCTCAACGACAATATGGAAAAGAAAACTAAGAGAAATATAAACAAACTTATTTCAAAATTTCCTCATTGTACTACTGAAAAGGAAGTTGACTATCTTACAAAATTTGAGGTAAAGACAAGCAACTTTTATGGACTACCTAAAATCCACAAAAGAAAGGAAATAGAAACAGCAGTTCAACAACAAAATTGCGCATATATCGAAATAAATTCACCAAAAGATTTAAAATTTCGGCCTATTGTTGCTGGACCGCAGTGTCCAACTCATAGATTGAGCCATTTCATTGACCTAATTTTGAAACCTTTATGCCAATATGTACCTAGTTTTATCCGTGATAATTTTGATTTTTTAAATCATTTACCAGCCGAAGTCAAAGAAGATGCAATATTGGTAAGCTTCGACGTAACAAGTCTTTACACCAATATACCGCACAAACTAGGATTAGATGCTGTAAAATTTTGGCTAGAGTCATATAGGCACATTATCGACCAAAGATTTTCGAATAATTTTTTGTTGGAGGGATTGAAAATCATACTAGATAATAACACCTTTTTCTTTGATGGAAAATATTATCTACAGATCTCTGGTACAGCTATGGGAACAAAAGTTGCTCCCACATACGCAACTCTCGTGATGGGATTTCTGGAGGATAAAATGTATCAACAAGTTGAAAGTGAATTTGATACAGCTTTTAAAGTGTACGTAAAATCGGAATGGAAGCGATTCTTAGACGACTGTTTTATCATTTTAAACAAAAGTCACAATTTAGAGAAGTTTCATAGTCTGATAAACACATTACATCCTTCGATGAAATTTACCATCGAATCTAGCGAACAAAGACTGCCATTTCTAGATATTTTAATATTAAAGAATGGAACAACCTTAACCACAGATATATATTATAAGAAGACGGACACCCACCAATACCTGAATTTTCATTCATGTCATTCTTCACATACGAAAAGAAACATCCCGTTTTGTCTTGCACGACGTGTATGTACAATTGTAAGTGATGAGTTCACGAAGGAATTACGATTGAATGAACTAAAGGTGTTTTTGAAAGAACAAAACTATCCAAACCCACTAATAGAAAAGGGAATAGAAAAGGCAAAAGCAATACCAATGACGAAACTCAGATCCACAGCACGTAAAGAGAGTAATACAGAACTTATCCCGTTTGTTAGCACTCATAACCCGTACAATCCCGACATATTCAACGTCATAAAAGCAAATTTGCCGGTTTTACAAAAAACGAAAAAATTAAAAAAGCTTTTCCCTACAGAAAAATTCCTGAAAAGTAAAAGACAGCCTTTAAATCTTAAAAAGATTTTAACAAGGGCTAAGTTTTATGACCCAAATGGAATACAATATAACGTTTCAAAATGTAATGACCCTAGATGTGGTCTTTGTGAATATATGGCAACCGGCCCGCAAATAACATTGAAAAACGGTCAAACCATTGTTCCAAATGCAGACATGAATTGCAAAACGGTAAACATAATTTACTGTATTGTATGCAGCACTTGCAAGGAATGGTACATCGGACAGACTGGTAATTCAATTTGTCAAAGAGTTCGTGTTCACAGACAACAGATACGAGATCCCTCCACACGAATGCAAGATGTGAGCGAACATTTCGAAACGTGCAGTAGTGGAAAATTTACCGTATATCCGTTCTATAAAATGAACGAATCGAACAAATATAAAAGACTGGCAAAGGAAGCACACTTTATAAAGGACTTTCAGCCAAAATTAAACGGATCTACGTAAAAACGTTTGATTTATCTCCCCTTACCGTTATTGTAACGTAATAAACGTTACCAACGGCAGTGTCGTCAAGGACATTGTTAAAACGTCGCCTGAAGATTGCCAGAAGGCATGAAAGCGCTAGTGACAATATTTTAACGAACTGTTATTATTTGATGTGAAATGTAGTTTGCAAATTTAAAAATATTATTATATACATTCTGTACACCGTTTTTATTTACTTTTGCTATATATATATATATATATATATATATACAACTCGTCCAAACATCAACCCAACAATGTTAGATCTGTAAATTTGCTTTCGCAAATTTTTGGTTCTTCCCTCGCCGGGATTCGAACCCATGCTACTGTGATATCGTGACACCAAATCGCCTGCACTGCAGCCGTCCCGCTAGACCACACGACCACCTGGGCTCTTAAAAAAAGAAAAAAGAGCTTTCGCTGGCCGTGTGTTACCTTTCCACGTCAGTTTTAATCTAGCATTGATGGCGATCCGGTGGATACATCTGTTGTAGGGTTGTCACTGACTCAGACGTACTTATATATATATATATATATATATATATATATATATATATATATATATATATATATATATATATATATATATATATATATATATAATACATGAAGACTGTTGTTTCTTCTTCTTCTTTATGTACTGACACATGTTATCGTAAATATAAGAGCACATTCTGTTATGCCCAACCACAATAAAACATGAGTATTCCAAACATATCTTTTCCTTCATCGGTTTATAGCTACTATCGTTTGGTGGTATACAGAACAAAATATTTGTTCTAATCTAAACGTGGAGCAAAAATCTTGCGAGGTCTTAAACTCACTATATATGCGATGTTTTCCTGAAAATATCCAACTTTAATTAAATAACGTCCCTACAACACCAAAGAGAGAAGAGGGGGAAAAATTCCCCAATTTAACATTAACAGTCTTTATGTATGACAATCATGTACTAGTATCTTTAAGGCTTAGTTTCTTTTTATAAAAACGTATATTTTCTTAATTTTTCATGGTATATATGTAAGACTCAAATCTATGGTGGGTTCCAAATCTATGGCGGATTCCTAATCTATGGTAAATATGACGTAATGCCATCCCAAATCTATGGCGAAAATTTTACACTTCTAATCTATGGCAAGTTGTTTTTTAAATTTTCTAACCATGACGTCATGCCATCCCAAATCTATGGCAGATTTTTTACATCCCAAATCTATGGTAAATTTTGTAAATTCCAATCTATGGCGGATTTTGTTAATATAACATCTATTGCAAATGTTGTGCAAACGGAAAATAATGCAGTACCTTTACACGACCAATGACTTGTAAATAGATTACACAAAAGAGAGTGTATAAACTAGTGAAATGAACGTCCATCTGATAAGTTAAGCCTTTATTTTTATAGTTAGTTTTTATATCGTACTGTAGTGTAAGGTTGGGATCTCACTAACATGTTTAACCCCGCCACATTATGTATGTACGTGACTGTCCCAAGTTAGGAGCCTGTAGTTCGGTGATTGCCGTTTGTTTATGTGTTACATATTTCTTTGTCTTTTTTTTTTATATAAACAAGGTCGTGAGTTTTTTTGTTTAAATTGTTTTACATTGTTATTTCGGGGCCTTTAATAGCGGACTATGCGGTATTGGCTTTGCTCATTGTTTATGGCCGTACAGTTACCTATAGCTACTAATTTCTGTGTAATTTTGGTCTCTGGTGGAGAGTTGTCTCATTGGCAATCATACCACTTTTTCCTTTTTTGTATGTTTAGTCTAACTTTTCAGTATGGGCATTGTTCTTTGTTGAAGGCGAAACGGTGATCACCTATAGTTGTTTAAAAAACAATATTAGTCTTTTTTTCGTGATTTTTCTGCGTGACCTATAGTTGTTAATGTGGTCTCTTTTGGACACTTGTGTCATTGGCAATCATACCACATCTTCTTTTTTTATAGTAACCAAATTTTATTACCGGTACAATTGAAAAAGCTTAAGAAAGACTTCATGATCTTGAAATGATGTGTCCAGTAAACATAAGCATTTTATACTCTTTGGATTGTCATGTTTAACCAATACATGTAACCAAATAGTAAGTCATTAAACAACAAGAAAGCAGCTTCTGTTTGTACAAAAAAATAAACACTTTGACTCTTTACATGCTATTTATTTTCAGCTGATCACATCTTTTTAATTTGATTGCGATTTAAATCAAATTTGTATCCTGTAATTTGATCTGTCACTTTGTACACTTTCCCAGCAGTAGAAGCTGAAATTGAAAACCTTCATCTGGAATGGTATTCATATGTTCCGCCATTTTCAAAATCGGCGGCGCTAGCCACGTCATATGGCGTTATTTGATTGTGACGTTATAAATAACTCTTTTTCCCGGAAAAATAGGCGATTTTAAAATCTGCCATAGATTTGGAGAAAACAAAACCTGCCATAGATTTGAGACGGCATTACGTCATATTTACCATAGATTAGGAATCCGCCATAGATTTGGAACCCGCCATAGATTTGAGTCCTACATATATAAAAAAGAAGATGTGGTATGATTGCCAATGAGACAACAAGAGACCAAAATGACACACAAATTAACAACTAAAGGTTATGTATTGTTTTTGGTGTACATGGTTGAAACAGCAACCCACAACTCAAACATCACAAAAGGACAGAAACTCAATTTATATTACACGATCCATACTATTGAGTTTTGATTTATATATGAAGTAATCAAACCAAAGACGATACCAATGATTTCCGGGATAATCAGGACCATGAGACAACGCAAAAACTGGGCAAAACATGACAAATAGATGGAGGCAAAAACAGTCCATGAAAGGTTTGAAAAACTCCATAACTAAAGATCTAAAATCTAAACGCAGTGTAGTCATCGGTCTGATAACCAAGAAGTTTGTCAACATGACCTCAGTCTTATCGAAGTCCTAGTCTTTGGCCATGACCATATTTCTGCTCTGTTTTGCTAACTAGACATGATTCTAGGTTAGCGAAATTGCCATAGATTTTTTGAATGAGACAATTCAATATTTATCTAAAAACAATAAAAAAAAAAAGCATGATATAAAACTGAAATAATCATAAGGTGGTACCTTACACTACAGGGAGATAACATAACGTTGCGTATGAAGGCAATATTAAGCTTCTCAATGATCAAAATTAGTGTTTTTCAAACTGCTATATAACCAGTGTAATATTTCTGATAAAATGGTTGGTTCAAATTTTTTGAAATTTTTATATTTTTGTCAAAGGGTCAAAGTAAATACTTTGTCAAAATTTTATGAAAATTAAACGAGCCAAATTAATTTTAGCGAAGGTGTTGGGTACCACCTTAAGATAATATTAGATTAAAGATACATTTAATTGGATATGATTTGACAATTTTACCAAGAGGTAAGCTCTCGTCACTCTATGTTCAGCTAAAATTGATGGGTATTTTTCTTTCATGAGGAATTGTTACTGAAAAGAAATTTATCACAGCGACAAACATCTAGGAGTTTTGGATATAATTCCTGGATTGTTCTACTTACTCATGTTCCATTTAAATTAGTTTATATTCTAAATAAGTAATATAATATTTTTTCCACTTATGAATCGATATCGCTATATTGATCACAAAGTTATTAAATATAATTGTGCCTTTTCATCAAATTAACAAATGATACTAGTTTCTCCTTCACGTTTACTTTCTTATTCTTTGGACGATTGGCATTGGGAAAGGGTTTGGATTTTCAAATATTTTGGCCTCGAGCATCACTAAAGAGACATTAATTCTGCATCTGGTGCATACACATTGGTACCGTTAATGCCATTACCACCACCGCATGGGTCGATATCACTGCTAGTGGACTATTAGGCACCGATGGTATCACCATCCTAGTAACCATGCAGTACTTCGGTACAGGCGAGCACATTTAAAATTGAGAATGGAAATGGGGAATGTGCCAAAGAGACAACAACCCGACCATAGAGCAGACGACAGCAGAAGGTCACCAACAGGTCTTCAATGCAACGAGAAATTCCCGCACCCGGAGGCCTCATTCACCTGAACATAAACAAATATATACTATTTCAGTGATAATGAACGCCATACTAAACTCCAAATTGTACACAAGAAACTAAAAGTTAAAATAATACAAGACTAAAGGCCAGAGGCTCCTAACTTGGGACAGGCGCAAAAATGCGGCGGGGTTAAACATGTTTGTGAGATCTCAACCCTCCCCTTATACCTCTAGCCAATGCAGAAAAGTAAACGCATAACAATACGCACATTAAAATTCAGTTCAAGAGAAGTCCGAGTCTGATGTCAGAAGATGTAACCAAAGAAAATAAACAAAATGACAATAATACATAAATAACATCAGACTACTAGCAGTTAACTGACATGCCAGCTCCAGACTTCAATTAAACTGATTGAAAATTATGTCTTCATCGTATGAATACCACGCACAATCCTCCCCGTGGGGGGTTTAGTATCATACCATCATAACATTGCATATTGTGTTATTGAAATTTGCCGTAAAAAATGTGGAAAGTATTTTGGACTAAATCTGCCTCATGCAATACTCTGATTCCTTGCATGTCTTTGTCCATTTTGTTTTTTTTTTCAGTTCTTTGTTTTTGAAGAAGTTTGGATTTTAAAATATTTTGGCTTTGCAATATCACTGAAGATACATTGAGTGTCGAATTGGCATCTGGTGCATACGCATTGGTATCGTTAATGTTATTATGGATACATACCTCACTGGTTAGAGACTAATTAGTGTTATAACAATATGAAAATAACAGGCTGTGGAATGTTTGCAAATAAGTCAACAATCTTCTAAAAACTAGAATAATTTTTGAATAACTTATATATAAGTGTTGTTATAATTTAAGACATTTCCAGGTTTTAGTTTTCTTAAAGTTTTATTCTTTATTTATTGAAAGGAATAGACAATATATTCCAAGTCTGTACAATTGCCAAATAATTGAACCAAACTATTGTGTACATTTCCTTTAGATAAATCTATTTCACATTATTTTCAAATTATTTTGGTAATGAAAATAAAATCATTAATCTACGATTAAAATAAACTTCAAATTATTTGCTCAATACATAAAATGCATTTAAAGAATACAAACATTACAAAATTTTAATTCAGTTGTTATTTTATGATGTGTACCTAAACCACACATTTTACAGGAAATTATCCACCTTTAACGCCCAGTATCAAACACGCAATTGGTGCGATTGTGGGTGTGAGTCGCACCCTGAGCCGGAGATGATAATTAAAAATGATTTTGATAAATATAAGGATTTATTGATTTATTCAAATAACAAAGATATTAGTTATTGCTGATTGAGTTAAGATTTTTTTTTAAACGAACTGATTTTTCTACAAGTCATACGACAAATTAGATCTGCTTCTGCGATTGTAGTATCTTAACTTAAGCGATTTTAAGAATATCAGTCCCGCAGCTTAGCTTTTTCTTAATGACATTTAGCCAAAGTATAATTGTTAAATAAAGCATTCGGATAACATATTTAATTTTTCAACAAGTATTTGCATCGTATTTTTTTTTATTCATACTAATTAAATAAAATGTGCATACAACGTGCCGATCGTAAAAACATAAAACAAATCTACAGATACTAGACACATTGTCAACATTTTTACAGAAAAAGCAAAAATTGTTAAAACCTTCCAATTGTTTTTTTTAAATAAAAATGCCTATGCACGATATTTCCAAAATAAATGTACAGATAAATGACAAAATCACACTGACATTAAAGTGTAGTAACGGTATTGTCACAAAGTTATTTCATTTTCCGGCCAAATCAATCAGTCATTAATTTTCACCGGAGACACGGCGCTAACATCAAATACAAACTTTCAACATGTTTATGTATGTTTTAACGTTTAATTATCATTACGACTAACAAATTAGAGCATTCTTCTTTCTTACACTCACGTATCTATATAATACTATCATGTGTAAACTCTACCCTATCTCGTGTTTTCAGATTTAGTCTTTATCCAATCAAAATTCTACCGGTTATTTTATTTGATCAATTTCACTCGCTTTCAATTTACGAAAAATCTAATTCAACAGATTTATCATTCAGCATTGGACTAAAATTTTGTCTACTTTTAATTTATCTGATAAAAATGTAGAAAGTTTGTGCGAATCCGTTTGGATTGAGGTGTGCTAATCGGGCTTTAGCTACTGTCGGTAAATCTGTTTTCCTTTGATGTTCATGAGACAGGTACCTAAGTTTGAAGATAAAATGAGTAATAAAACTGTCTTCTCTGTATGTTTATAAAAATTTCAAAGAAAAACATTTTAAGAATATTTAAACAAAACTTTGTTAAGTAAAGAAGAAAATTTAAAAGGATTGATCTTCTTGTTGTTGATTTATTGATGTGGTCAATGAGGAATTCTTATTGTTAAGTCCGTCTAGTCGCCACTGTATCTACTTCTGGTCGCCACTGTATCTACTTATGTACATCCAGTAAATCCATCAAGTAACACATGTTTTTACATTTTCATATCGAATCCTTTTTTTTCTTTTCTTTTTTTTTTTTTTTTTTTTTTTTAACAAAATTGAGGTTTAAAAAAGAGCAGCAAAAGATATTAAATGGGATATTCAAACCCATAAGTCGAAAACAAACTTATAATGCCATGGCAGGAAAAAAGAAAAAAGACCAGAAGACAACCAACAATATTCAAAACACAACACAGAAAACTAAAGACTGAGCAACACAAAACACAATCAAAGAAGAGATCGTACCTCAGAAGTTTATCAATGTTTACAAAATGACATGTTGAATTTCTTATAATTGTGCATAAATTAAGAAGATTGGTTGAATGGGCGCATATACACTATGTTATAAAGATTTTTAATTATTGTAAGAACGCATGTTTTTTGGTGAAAATATATTTTTTGGGGGTGAAAATATATTTTGTTTTGGTGAAAATATCAATTTTTTGGGTGAAAATATCATTTTTTTTTAATTGAATCCACTTTAATTTAAGTTACTCTTTATAATTCTATAATTATTATATCGGTAATTATTTTCCTTGGCATTTGAATTTCCCAAAGACTAGGACGTCCTTATTCCTGTATTTGAAAAAAATGAGACACCTTTTCTTTCTCTTTTTTATTTTAATTTTCCTTGTCAATGTTCTGGATGTTTTATAAATCTCAGTATGTTTCTATCTGCACGTGCACTGGCTCTTGTCTCAGAGAAAAATTTCCTATATACCTTAATATATAACACAAGGTACTTAACTTGCATTTTCGAAAAATGTCAGGCAGTGACGAAATTCCGTTATATGCCGCTTTCTAGGATGTCAACCCCACTAAAACTTGTAACTTCTAAATTGATTTATCTTTACAATAGCCTACATTTGTTGTTGAAATCATCCGTAGCAATCCTACCCAAGTATGTCAATCGTAATAATTTTTCCAACCGCTGAAAATTTGGCAATGAACGTCTCGCCATAAATGATTAATTATAAAAACTGTTTCAGAAAAAAACTGTTATTTTTTTGTCTGAATAGAACTTATCACACAGTTAGTAAAATTGTAAAAGATACCGTGAAAAAAAAACCTAACAAGTCTTATTTGTGGTATGTCTAATAAGTAACGAGTTTCCTTTTTTAGATTCAAATTTTCCAATGACGTCAATGTCATTCAGACTCTCTTTTGACTTTACGTATGAAAATGAAACAAGATCAGATAACTCCGAGATTATTTAGACTTTTCCAAATACTATGAGTTTCTCTAATTTAATGAACAGCAAAGATAAATTTGTTCTTGTTGGCTTAGCCAAGTTCTGTAAAATTGTAATGTCAATTTACAAATGATATTTACCTTCCCATTTATTCATGCATTTGTAAATATGTTTGTTCATGCATTATATCTTATTTGTTATATTGTTGTACTATCATGCTTCATATGAGGCCTTTAGTGAAATAAAATGTTTCAATGTTTCAATGTTTCAATGTTTCATAATATTGACCAATCGGCAACTGAGATGAATATAAGTAGACGTGACGCGTTTATTGCCAAATCATCAGCGGTTGGCAACATCATTACGATTGACATACTTGGATGGGATTGCTACGGATGATTCCGACAAGTTTTAGTGGTTTTGACAGCCTAGAAAGCGGCATACAACAGAATTTGTGAAATAACAGTTGATACGTTCATAAAACTATAAATAACATTGAGTCCACCAAAGGGTCTTCGACACACGGAGCGAGAACACCCCGCACCTTAGTGCGGGCTTCAAATGGCCCATAAACACCAATGTATACTAGTTCAGCAGAAATGGACATCACACTCCAAAAGATATAATTGAACCAAAATTTAAAAATAATTCATACAAGACTAACAGAGGTCAGAGGTTCCTGACTTAGGACAAACGCAAAATTACGGTGGGTTTAAACATGATTTGTGAGATCTCAATCCATTCTAGCCAAAGTAAAAAACAAACAAACACAAAGCAATATGTACATGCACACTTAGTCCGAGTCCGATATTAGATTAGAGAACAGAACTAAGCAAATGACAATGAAGAACATAAATTAACAAAGAAATACTAGCAGTTACTGACATGCTGGCTGCAGACCACGATTGAATTGATTGAAAGATTTTGTCTTCGTCATCATATGTTATACATACGTCTTTGCTCCCAGTAGAGCTATAGAAAAACACTACAATAACTGGTATTACATTCAAACTCCTCTTTTCTAACTGGGGTGATATGAGTTGAATAAACACTACCAGATCACCATACCCTGGGTGTCCTTAATTGTTCTGCATGCTTTTTTTGTTCTGCAACATTTTAGCGGGAAAACCGAACACACAAAAAAACTTCGATAATATTTGTGCAGTATGATGACTAACTTTCAAAATTTACGAAGACAAAAATTGAAATTGAATTTGATATCTAAGACAAATCATAGATGGTCATACTTAGCTAAAGGGAGATAAATGCAGGAATTTATGGGAATATGCGAAACGAATTTGTAGTGAAGTTGTGTACAAAATTCAAGATAAAGATCAAAATAAACCAATTGCGTTCTTCAGTACTGTCATGCATTTATCTGATGAGAACTTGAGAAATTATCAGGAATCTCCCTCAGGTAAACTGACCTTAGCGGGATTGGCTATCACTTTTGGGTCTCTTTTGGTGAAATAACTTTATACGTGTTTAGTTTTTTTTATGTACCATTGGCTATGAAAATTTTACCTTTTTAAGTTAAATTCAGAAAGGCACCCCGCTAAGGGCACATACAATTTATAAAGTGTAATTTTCATTTTGAACAAAGCCTAAATTATTTTTTAGAATATTTGTTCTTATATCGTCTACTTTTTTCACAGAGTTTTAATTTTCAATTTGTTTGCCTAATTGTTCAGAAATTAATTGTAGATTTTATAAATAACTGATGCAATATAATCCAAAGGTGAGTTTAACTTGTGTTACAAAAGCAACACGGCAAAAAAGGGATTAAACCCTAAAGTGAGGGTTTGTAGTGGGCCTTCATTTCGGTATTCTGTATGTTGGCATCTTGCCCCATCATTCTTTATGCTGTGTACCCATTCCACACCCCGTTACTTGCATTTTATTTCATCTTACTCAACAAAAAAACGTTTTAAAAGATGAAATGATTGGAACTGCTCGAATAATAAGAATGGGACATGTGTTTGTATTTATCTGACTTCAACACACTTTCACTCTTCAACTTATCATAACAAATCCATCATTACCTAATAGCTTCTTAGACACCGAAAGTTCAAAAGGTCTTAAAACTTTAAACTACTTTTGTTCTGTTATTTATCCTGTGGTAAGACGGGTTTGCTGTTCTGTTATTTATCCTGTGGTCATATAAGACGGGTAACTTGTTATGCTATTTACCATGTGGTTATATTTGAAGAGGGTCCGTTTTCTATTATTTCCTCTTGTTTAAAATAATATGTGTAACGACTTTAACTTCTATTCCACGTCAGTTTTTTTGATGTTTAGTAAATGTGTCCTGAATCGGGGTTAAAACAAACAAAAAATGGGAACTTAAATATTGAACCTGACGGAGGAGAAGGTACTACACTATGGTAGACATCCACTGCTGTCCACACTTCGCTAGTTACATGATTACCCAGTCACACGCAGTCGTGATCGTCAAAGCAAAGAACATGAGGGACTGAACGATTGAAATAGTTAGAATGTTACAAAGACGACTGATCGATTGCTGATATGATAACATTAACGGTTCCAAATTTTACGGCTACAAATGCTCATTTCGACACTAAATGTTCTTTCGTTGATGCTTGCTGCCAACATATTTGAAGATTCAAAATTTATTAAAGCCAATAAACCAAAGAGAACACAAAGTATAACCAAAGCCGGGCAAGGATATATAGTATATTTTGTTTTTATTCTAATGTATATTCATATTTATTTCCACTAATAAATATACTTATCTGTTTTCTCTAATGCATATGTTTATTTCAAAAAAGGAAGAAGGAAGATTACACATGTTTATGCCAAATAATGAGGTCATTTTCTGTAGAATGAATAGTTTACTGATTCATTCTATTAATACATTTTACGTAACAAAAAAACTAAAGTTTATCGCATTCTTATCAAGTACTTTAATTAATTTAAATGATTTTATTTCTCCCTTTAAGAATAAGGAAATTTCAAATAACGGCAAATGACATAATATAGGTGCATACATTTTACTATAGGTTTATATCGTTAGTGGTTTATGATATTTATAACATGAACTAGACATTGTAATATATTTGTATCATTTTGGCTTTAAATAAATTTTGCACTGTACAATTAATCATCGGTAAAAAAACCAAAAAAAAAAACCCACCAAAATAAACCAAGACATGTTATACATATCTCGACTTTTAAAGTTTCCCCTATCGAACAATAGGTTTAACTAGTAACAATTTTTTTTTATCGAGAAAAATATAATGTTAATTTGGTTTCATGTCTCTCTACTTAAGTTTAATCATAGAAACCTTCAAACACGATTAAAAAAAAAAAAAAAAAAAAAAAAAAAATACAGGTTACTAATGAACTCCATTATTCGAAACTTTAACGACAACCTCTTTATTTCTTAATGCGGCAGACGTTAACAATTTCCAGTCTTTATTTAAAGCCAGAAAGTTATTGTATATAATCATATATACCAAGCTTGAAATTTTGTACGCCGTATGCGATTTTCGTCTAAAAAAGACTCACCAGTGACACTCGAATCAAAAATGTTGAATTCCAATTAGAGTACGAAGCATTTCATACTTACAATTCCAAAAGGTTTTGCGAATACAGCTAATGGTAAAGACCTTATAAATTAAGCTGACATCTAATATTTTCTGACAGGAAAAAAAACAAGTGAAAAGTTAATTCTTATAACGATAAGTCAGAGGAGGATGAAGAACATTCTGTTTTTTTGAAAATTTAAGTCTCAAAGTCGAATTCTCAAATGTTCTTATTGTCTAAATTACAAATTAGACGAGAAAAAAATAATCAATCAAATGTTTCAGCAAAATTGAGTTTTGGCATAATCTACCACAACAGGAAATAAATGAGAATTTGTATAACAAATACAAAACAGTCATGAGGAAGCTAGGGCTGAACACATAGAACTACTGCTGTAAATATCAATTAATTTTGCACTTATTAACAAAACTGTGCTCGTTCCTGTGTAAGATTCATCTATTGTATATAATTGTTTCATTTATTAAAGGTTGAATGTATCATGTTAAAATTACAGTTAACTTTGATTGTTCTTATGTCTCAACATGAATAAATATTTCATCTGGTGCAGAAAAATTGTTACCGTTTATGTAATTAAATTAGCTCTTAGCATAGGTTCTGATTTTTAAAACCTACTGCAACGCTACCTTTAAGGGTATTATGCATGACATAAAACAATAGCCATTATAACCATTTTAGTGGTTAAGTGAAATAAATCTCAAATTTTCTATTTATTTCTCTTGACCTTTGTTTCTATTTTTGTTCTATTTAAATTCAATTTTCCAACTTATGTTGTAGTTAAAACAATTCTTCGGAAGCGGATCACAGGAATCCGAAGCCCTCATATGAGGAAAACGAAATCAGACATCTACATATTAATTATATTCATTCCAAATTTATATAAATTAATATTGGCTCTTCAGTGCATTTTTTTTCTGTATACAGCAAATAGTCACTTGGTCCATCTTAGCTGATCGAATTCACAAATAAATATATCCTTTTGAATAATATATACAATTCAATATGCTCGGATCCTTTCATACACTATTTTTATGATACTCATTTATACTAGGAAAGTTTTCAAAAATATCGAATCATTTGCAGTGTTAAACTAGACCATAGTGTTTTCAATATTATATAGATGAAAATATGTAGACAATAAGTAATGCAGATCTATAATATTGACAGAATTTGTAAAAACTTGTATCTACATGTAAACATTCTGCAAAAACATCTCATAATTTAGGAACCTAATTTTAAAAGAAGACGCAACGTACCAAAGCTAAAATCGAAAATATGTGCATTTTTCATAAAAAAAAATGTTCTAGATTTATCATCATACAAATAACAGAACATATATTTCTGAAGCCATAATATATCTATCCGTTTACATTATTTTGTTATCATACAAACGGTCTTGTTTGTCCCAAAATACAAGAGTATGACTTTTGAATTTGATATCAAAAAGCATACCAGGAAAATAGATTTTTTCATATCAGGAAAATTGATATATATAATTTCAAACAATAGTTGTTTGTCATCACTGTTATATGTAATATCAATTGCCACAAATAAATATATTTACAAAAAGATATCTCACCTATTTTTGTCCACGGCCGAAAATCTGGAGTTCGGAAATAAAATCCACTTTGCATAATCAAAAGCGTTTAACAGCTATCTATCTTTCTAAATTATTGTTCATTTAAATTAAATTAGATTGGAATAAAACAGTGTTTTTATTGTACGGAAGCCCGTTGACATATTGTTTAACAATGTAATAAGTGAAAGTTTTTGTATCTAGACAAAGGGTGGATTTCTGGACTCCGGTACGAGGCCAAAGCTATGTAACCTCAAATGAAGTGATGGGCCGCCGTTCTAACACGACGACACAAACATTTACACTCGTCTGATTGGCTGAAAGCACCCGGTATTATTGAGCAATGCGTAATTGTTTTAAGTATTAAGTCTTGTAGTATCCGTTAAGCACGATAACGATAATTTTTCTCGCCTTCATCTCAATGTTTACTTGTCTCTGTTTTCTTTGTAATATCAAACGAATTTTTATCCCATTAAATACAGAAATTGACATGTAACCTTTGACTATGTTACTCCTACAGTAGATAGACAAATAAAGGGATAATTGTGTTTAATTGATATACAAGTAGAAAGAACCAGGTTAAATGAATCAGCACTATCTAAAACAAAACACAGAAACACATTTGTGGATTATATTTCATGCATTATTTTAGAGTTTGCTACATTTTGAAACCTTTTTTATCCATTTGTATGATATAAACATTCAATTACAAAATCGTAAACGGATCTTCCTTTACCGTGGTCAAGTAGGTCTCATTTGGTCCTGATATAGAAGTCATGATGCAGCTTAATTTTGTTGCTTCACTAACTATTTGTTCCGAACATTCCTGGTAAAGTTAGCTGTGAAATAGATACCTGTTTGTATGTCTTAAGATACCAAACCGTCAACCCGGCTCTTAATTTAAGAACGATATAAATATTTTGTTGGTATATTTTGTGATATAAAACATAAGTTATTTTTTATACAGAATTCTGTATTCAAAACTGTTTCAATCTTATATATTTCTTAATTGATTTTTGGACTATTCACGTCAGTTTTTGTTTTCAAGATCAAACCTTGAAATTTGATTGTAGTTTAATAAAGTGGTACTCGGTAAGCACAAACTATTTAGATATGTTTTTTGCAATGCAAATTATTGTTCAAAGATAAACGAATAACCTTTAGAATAATTCTCAAAAGGTTTTATTTAAATGCTTTTGTGCAAACGAAGACAAGTTCGTATCAATTATACAAAAATGCAATTTTTCTTTCAATAGACAATTTCATCTTAAACAAAAGAAAATCCTAGGTGGGAAAATGCTCCGTTTCTAATAAAACAAGAACGAGAAGAAGAAAAATTCCACAATTTTTACCATGAATTGTAGATGTTTGCATCTGTTGCAGTAACATTTGTTCTGGTATTATTGTTATTAGTTATATTGTAGAATCGTCCTTGAAGTTTATCCGATATTTTCATAATTTCTCAAATGCTATACTTTAAAATCTATACTGGATGTTTTCCATATTTTGATTATATAGCTCCACATGTATAACGTTTTAACTGTTGTTATATTGCACAACATTACGTGTCAAACATTTAGTTCTCAAAATTGTCAACAGTAAAACAAAAACATAAATGAACTCCTAGAAAAAGCCTATTATCCATGGCACAAACACATCAAACTAATGGAAAACAACTGTCACAAATCTGACTTGGCACAGTTAATGTGTATGTAAACGGAATATATTGTGCAATATACCAGATACCAGTGTTTAAATACAAACAAAGTAGAAAAAGAGACCGAAGAATAAATAAAATATAGCTATCTACATTTTACTAAACATATTTAATAATCGTAATTTTTATTTCATCAGTTGATATGTTTTTCAACCATTTCTGACATTTTTTTCCTTTTCAACAAGAACACTGTTTTGAATCGGACAGCCGTATTACTGAGTTGCCATTCTTTGAATATATTTTTCCAGTATACTAGTTTCTTTGCACATTGCCATGATATGTATTTCTTTGGGGTAGTACTGTAATGCGTGTTGAAAATGAAGTACCAAATGCTTCCTAGAAAAACTGCAGTTTCCATAAACTTCAAGTATATAGGTATGGCCATTTCCAGAACGATAGTAAACTCCACAAGTAAGTAAACTCAACTCCGGCTCACCAGTACAAATAGAGACAGAGTATATATGACATTTACAACTAATAAGTCAAAAGATATTCATCCTTGGTATATGTTAAACTTCTTTAAATCCACTGTATAGAATGTTTATCAAAAGTGAACTTCAGTTAAAATGTGATTTTGATTCGATTTGCTTGGCGTTTCACTGGCTTAATCATATAGTTTCATATAAAATGTTGTTTGACAGTATATTTATAATGGTAAATCACGTTTTGAATGAATAACAATGTTTGTGTCCTCCCAGGAGTACAAACGACACAGTTTGAATACTATGACGTTTTCATACAGAACATATAATTGTTGTTTACTATTTTGCTTTTCTTTTTTATGAAGATCGCATGTCTCATTATGATAATGGTTTTTTAATTTCGGTTTTTGTTATTAATTTTACTTAATTAATTTACTTTTAAGAAAGTTGTGATTGTATCAAGGCATCGGAAACAGTAGACGCTTTTGGGTAATAAAGATCAGTGACGATTTTAAAAACGTGAGCGTCAATGATGAGTCTTTTATAAACAAAACGCGCGTCTGGCGTAAATATAAAATTGCAAGCCTGGTTTCTATGAATGAGTTTATTTATTTCTTACAAATATTATCTAACAAAACGACATAGAAGTTTTGATACTCAAAGGAAATCTTTGCCATATCAACATATCTAAATAATTGAACTCCACTTTTTACTCTTCGGCTTTGTACTTGTTAGGCTTTATAAATATTATAATACGAACGTCATTGATGAGTCTTATGTAGACGAAAAGCGCGTCTGGCATACTAAATTAAAATCCTGGTACCTTTGATAACTATTTAGTATTTCTTAACTTAGAATCTATAGACACACAAGTCTCACTCTTTTCAGAGGTTATGGGATTCTCTCAGTTATTGTATTTAAACCTTAATGTGCATCCTTTAATAGATGTATTATATTTTAGCATAGGTACACTTCTGTCGCCTTAATTTACAAATTTACAAGCCTGTGTCATCAATTAAAGATAGTCTCCCTTAGATGTATTGGTGTAAACAATTTTTTATAATGAATAATACAAGTATATTTTATAAACACATTCACAATTAGAAGTCAGAAACTAGCAACAATTGCTTAGATGTCTTATCCATCTTCAACTGAATTGTGTCATTATAAACGACAGCATCATGTGTAACAGTTGCATCACTGACGAAATGTTTATGTAGAAATAATGTAAGAGCTGTATATAAACCACGAACCTCGAATCGTTTGTTGGACCGACTAGCTCTGGTAACAATGGTTTTGCCTCCATCCACTTTTAAAACCATGCAAAACGCCCCCTGTAATGTATTTTACTTATATCTAAAGTACCCACAAAGCAACAATACATAGATATTAAAATGAATAAACCAAAAACACTGAATATTCAAAGGAACCACAGTGATAGAAACAATGTAAACGTAATATAGTCCACTAAACGTAGAAAGTATTTGCGTCCGAAACTTTTCAGGATTTATCTTCAGAAAGAACGTTCAAAACCCTCAAAAATCAAATCCTAGGATTATACATTACTGAATACATGAAGGTCCATAGGGACTTTTATAATTGGTAACACTTATTTTGACATACAAAGACATTTCCTGCTGATCATAATAGTTTACCTGCTTGTTGGTTTAGATTTTGATATATTCATATGTTCACATGGAAAAAAGTAAAATAAAAAAAAAACGAACTCCGAGGAAAATTCTGAACGGAATATTACTAAGCAAATGGCAATAACAAAGGCTCAAACACATCAAACGAACGGACAACAACGGTCATATTCCGGACTTGGTACAGGCATTTTCTTATGTAAAAGAAGTGATCTTGGTTCTAGCAAACGAACCCAAATTTTTATACCCGTTTAATATATTCAGCTACATATATCGTGACTTAATTTGATGTTCATGCATTATTCAGCTGTATACCCAGTGACTTAATGTGATGTTCATGTAATTACTTTGGCACGTAAACTACTTACCTAAATTAATGTTAAAAATTGAATACAATATATAAAAAGAGTACATTGTACGCTCATCGATATATTGAGGTGATACAAATCAAGAAAAAAAAACCACACAGATGTAGGGGAATTGCATACAATTCAAAAGGATATGTCGTCTCCTTCTATGCGCTCATCACCGGCCATGCAAATCATTATACAGTCATAATGTAATAATAGGTAAATTAAAGGACTGTTCTGTTATTTATAGTTCCAATATTGTAAAAATATGTCGCTACTGATTTGAAACAAAACACATCGTAAACCATGGCCGTGATTCGTATTCTTTTCCTATTTAAACAGAATTACGGAATTTGTGGAAGTAAGGAATCAGTGTGAAATGAAATGTGTTCAAAACCCACACTGTTTCAATTCAAATCTATGTAAACATTGAGAACAATCATGCAGTTGTCATCGTGTGTTTGTTATTACGATCTACAATATTTCAACATCGGTAATCTGTTGTCGGTATGCTATTTGAACACACTACCAACAATAAAATGGACAAAAAATTATTTCGAATGTTTTATTGAACATTCATTATATTGGCATTTGTCAACAATTGTTATTTCGTGTTTTCCTTTGTTGTTTTGTTTGTTTTGTAAAATAATGATTTGATCATTCCAATCAACTGCATCGATCAATGAAAAGCATAGAATGTTTATCACTAGTAATTTAATATGGGTATGACCTCATTTTGCCTTTTTCATGTCATGCCGTAATATGTTATTTGTTACTCATATATTAATAAACCATGTCTTCTTCAGAAAGCATAATATGTTGTGCGAATTAACAAGGAATGTCAGATTCAGACCAGAAGTTAGAGGCGTATCTGAATCTGATTATGATGATGTTATTTTCATCAGATCATCTGTTCATGATGGCTATGATTATTTTCCGTTTTATTCCATAATTGTTTACATTTCCTTTTGAACTATTGTGGATAACTGTCTTATTTGCAATCATATTTACATTTTTTGTGTTGGTGGCCTTCAGCTGTTTTCTGCTCTTTGATCAGGTTATTGTCTCTTTTACACATTCCCCATTTCCATTCTCAATCTCATCACACATATATAAAAAACATAATAAAATTTATTGATGTCAAAATGAAAAATGCTCCATATACAAGCATTTTTTTTTATATTTCAATTTAGGTGTAATACTACCATTGATTTTCCCCTATTAGACTGTTAAATTTGCACTTGTCAAAAAATGTGCAGAATTTATCTTTGTTTCAAATAAAGAAATACTTGGCATGAGTAACGTTTTATCCTGTCCAGAACTATAGAAAAAAATTTCACATTACATTCATTTCATATAAGAAAATAACCACCGCTGGAAGTTTACCAATCAAACTTCTCCCCTTATTTAATCTGTGTATTAGGTTTAGTAACCATGTAATCTCAAGTTTACAAAATATTCTATTGAAATCCCAAATGAAAAAATAATGGTGCTTTGAAATACCCAAGACATATGTTTATGACACAGAAATGTGTTACTGCAATAAAATATAGGATTAATTACCTACAACTGTCAAATTAAAGGAAATATTTTCGACCTATTTTCGTATACAACCGGATGTGAAGTACCATGCTTGATGGTATTACACCTTTACAATGTTAAAATGAAAAATGTTCAATATATATAGAGCATTTTTTTTATTATTCAATATAAAAAGTCGTATTGAAAAAATGCTCCAACGTTTTTCTATATCTAAAGTGAAATGAAAAATGCTCCATGTTAGAGCATTTTTATTTTTTCAATATATAAAGTCAAATTAAAAAATGTTTTTGATCAGCAATTTCAATATTTGCTTTATTGAATGAGTTTGAAATATGTTTATCCTCGTGAAATCAAAAATTGTAATGTCATAAAAAATTACAAATTTCAAATCTGATTCAAAAAATGATTTTGTAAAGTAACTTCAAAAGATTGTTGTCACAATTTTCCATCCCATTAACTTTAAACGTTCGAGAGCACTTTTCAAAATTTATTTTTTCAGTTTAAATGACAAATGTTTGACGTTCTGCTAAAAAAAATGATGCCCGCTCACTTTAAATTTGAAATTTGGTAACTATGTTGAACGCATCTATCGGATCAGACTTGAATTAAAGAACCACAAATAAGTTCAGACTGTCATATGTCTTGACTCACATTTAACCAGTTTTAATACCAATTTTCTTTATAACAAATGTTTGTACCAAGTCAGGAATATGACAATCGTTATCCATTTGTTTGATGTGTTTGAGCATTTGATTTTGCCATTTGATAAGGGTCTATCTGTCTTCAATTTTACTCGTAGTTCGGTATGTTTGTGATTATAATTTTTAGTATTTGAAAATTGAAAACCAAACCTTATGACAAAAAGGATGATTTCAACTTCAGAATTCGAAAGTTTCTAGTTCTAGGTAAATAGATTTCATCAACCGACCGATGCAACTAGGTTTAGAATAATTTAGGTTTCAAAATTAAGACATAAAAAACACACACAAAACAATTGCGTGTATAATTAATACCGAGACCAGTCCTGATCATAGCATATGAAATTCAAGTAAACAATATCATAGCAAACAACATATCGTTTATATTAAATTGTGTATCTATTGACCGACGGAATTATTTATAATAAACGAATTGATACGATG
Organism: Mytilus galloprovincialis; assembly: GCF_965363235.1. Taxonomy (NCBI): domain Eukaryota; kingdom Metazoa; phylum Mollusca; class Bivalvia; order Mytilida; family Mytilidae; genus Mytilus; species Mytilus galloprovincialis. The sequence continues at coordinate 11,825,617 of NC_134844.1, forward strand.
TCTTTTTTTTTTTATAAATCAATAATGAAATAAAGTTTCAAAATTAAATCGGAAAAACAAACCAATTGTATGATAGAAAGAAGGTTATCTGTTAGATTTAGACGAGACAACAATCTTTTTATTTTTTGAAAATAATTATAGTTTTAATTGGGAGTTTCCATTTTAAACTTTCCTCGGAGCTCAGAATTTTTGTGATTTTTCTTTTTAGAAAGATGTATTAAAATGAAGAACATTTATAGTATAAAAATGTATGTTCCTATGGTTTAAATTATTTCGGTAGAAAATAGTAGAAAAAGTTCATCAATTATTCAGCACTTCAACTCAAATTACCAAAAAGGATTTGCTGATTCCTAAAATAATTGCTTACTTTACTATAGTCTTACTAAAGAGGCTTATATTGGAAAATTTATCTGATCTAACAACCAATCACAGAAACCCATATTGTTTTCTCTTTGTCATGTTAAAGATGTCTATTAATTATCAATTACAGATTTCTTACAAAAATTCACATTTCAAATAAAAATTAAAAACTTTTCATTATATACTTTAAAAAAATTTGCATCATGTAATGGAAAAAATTCATAAATAAAAGGATTGGCTCAAGTAAGATTGAAACAAAATGAGAAACGTGTGTTTCATCCAAAAAAAGTGCCAGTAAACAAACACGTTATGTTATACCGAACAGTAGAATGACATATCTTTTTTGAAAATTGTCCCATAAAAGGAAGACAACAGTACATCAAAAGTACATATATAACAAACTGCCACCTTTCTTGCGACCAAAAACATGCAAAGGTTAACCCAGTTAAATCTGAAAAAGGTAAAGATATAGTAAATATTACCCATATGAATTAATTACACACATATTATTAATTAAACATCTAAAGAGGATCAGAGTTACAAATATGCAAGAAAACATATACAATGGTCAATATTTACAACAGTTGACAAATTCTAAAAAAAAATCTTGTTACAAAAGAATCAAAGTATACAAATAAAAATATTTTTTTTTTCTGACTCCGTAATTAAGACAAATAAATCTGATAACTGAAACAAATGATTTTTAAAAACCTAATATGCATGCATTCAACCGTTATAAATGGGGTTTACTCGCAACTGAAATTTCACGTACTATGAAATATAGTCGAGGATGTAAAAAAATTCTTATTTACTTGTATTTGTTTTTTAATACCAGAATTGAGTTATAAACCAAAAGAATAGTCAAGGTAAAATTGAATGCAATTATGTGGAATGACATCTTTTATGAACATTACATCAACATTGTAAGGGTTTCGTTGAATTGTGCATGTCAAATGACAAAAAATAGGACCTTGACAACTCGGATGTGCTATATAGGACACATGTCGTTACCAGACCAATAAATATAGACTGTATGAATTAAGAGTTTATTTTAAGACTTTGAACGTGTTTATTGAAAATAACCTGAATAATATTTACCTTATATAACCCAGGGAAGTATACACAACGGCCATGTGTTTACAATGATCCATCGTCCAGGGATAACCGCTGAACTCAATTACAAAAAAATCTATTTTTATACTTTATCCAGTAAGTTACACATTAATTTTTATTACACAGACAAAGTTTGCGTACAAAAGATTTATAACATTCTCGTTAACGGTTAGATAAAATACATAAAAAAACAAACACACAAAAATCTACACATTACCTTTACTTATAATTGACATTTAAAATTGTATTTTTAACACCTGGGTTACATTGTTCAGTGTCGGTCAGTGATTTTTATAGGTTACATGCTCGACATTGTTAATTTGTGTATTCTTCATTTCTGTTTTTGGATGTGTATAATGGTCTAAATAGGAAAAGAAAGTAAGTACAAAATTATTAATGTATAAGGCTGAGGTATAAGGTTCACTATAAGTTTTATTTCAGCTGCAAAATGTTCGTGTTTTTAAGATAATGAACTATGCATAGGTTCAATTAAATTGTCCCAGTTATTGTTTTGCATATACATGTGGTATCAATTTACTGGAAGTAAAACTTTTAGACTAATATTTGATTATATTGAATTTCCTACATTTCCAAATTATATATGTAACTGAATTCATAATCGTATTGGTTATGACATTATACTTTTTTTGTTGTGATCGTATATTCCTAGTATGATAAGTTCTTCTCTCATTGGAATATAATTATGTTGTGTAATTCAGTACATTATACTTTTTAAACGCATCAAAAATATGTTCACAAACAACCATTATAGATCATTATACTGTTACAGCTGTGAAAAAGATGTGAGGGTTTCGTTTTCTGTTTTACAAAAATGGCATCGACATTATTTGATTTGCCGATTCTAAATAGATTTTGCCCCGTATAAATAATGTTGTGAACAATTTTCCAGGTGATTGTATTTGCTTTCTTAGAGGACATACTTTATTTAGAATTATCCATAATTTTTTCCATGGTAATTTCGAATTATACTGAATACTCCATTTTATTTGACAGTTTGGAACTATGGCTAAATTTTACGAATATTGGATTTATTTCGAAGACATTTCAGTTGTGATTGGTGTATTATTCTGTGTAACGGACAATTGAAAAGTATGTTAAGATAACCCTACGTAGACTTAAAGTCACATGGTGCCGAGAATGTATTTACAAAAAATGAATTTTGTGCCATGCATCCAGTAAATCCAACCAATGAAAAATTACCAACCTCAGACACATCGGCGTTGAATACTGCTGGGCAAAGAGGCTTTGACAGATATAAATTCAGATGACATTGAGGCAAATTATTTGATAACTGACCCGACATCTCTGCATTTAAAGCTGCATTATATTTGTATCACGGAAAAATTACTCAAATAATAGGGATGTTCTGGTAACTAACAGAAAACCCTGGCCGTTTTTGGCACAACTTTTTTGATCTTTTGGTCCTCGATGCTGTTCGACTTTGTGCTTGTTTCGGCTTTCAAACTTTTGTATCTGGGCGTCACTAGTAGATCTTGTGTGGACAAAATGCACTTCTGGCGTATTAAAATTTTTAACTTGTTGCCTTTTGTTGGCTGTTGTTCGTGTGTTTCTTTGTCGATTGTGTTCTCCAATTTATTTATATTGTAGACCTGTGGTGTTGAGTTGTTATTCTAATGTTATATTTCACATGGCTATAAAAGAGGGAGGTTTGGCATGCCACAAAACCAGGTTCAACCCACCATTTTTTCCTTTTAAAACTGTGCTGTACCAAGTCAGGAATATGGCCATTGTTATATTATAGTTCGTTTCTGTGTGTGTTACATTTTAACGTTACGTCGTTTGTTTTCTCTTATTTTTGAGTGTAAATTCACATTCGATAAGACGTGTCACGGTACTTGTCTATCCCAAATTCATGTATTTGGTTTTGATGTTATATTTGTTATTCTCGTGGGATTTTTTCTGATGCTTGGTCCGTTTCTGTGTGTGTTACATTATGTAACACACACAGAAACGGACCAAGCATCAGTCATTGTAGTGTTGTGTCGTTGTTCTCCTCTTATATTTAATACGTTTTCCTCAGTTTTAGTTTGTTACCCCGATTTTGTTTTTTGTCCATGGATTTATGAGTTTGAACAGCGGTATACTACTGTTGCCTTTATTCATACTGATCCGGATCATATATCCTTGAAACCCGACATCTGGTTGAAAATCACAGGTATAATGTTACGAAAAAAAATACCAAAACACCATTCTTGAAAGAAATAAAAAAGAATAAAAAAAAATCTGCAACACAATTTTGCTATGACTTATTTGCAAGATATAGTGATGAACTTGTAGGTACAATAGACAAATATGTTGGAAACTTTTATTACAATAAAATCCTTTAGATGCCAGACTATCCCAATGTGTTCTACTTGAAAGCATGAGCTATGCTGTCGTCTTTCTTTTGCTTGTATGGTTTGCCAGAATGTTTTTACTTTTGAATTGCATATTGAAAATATTGAATATATATGAAAATATCAATGAAAAAGAAAATGTGTACCAAATACTTTGAAGACAACATTCATGCATCAGTTCAATGTGTTGGTCCAGAGAAATCGCTTTATGTTCATCTGTTAACAACTCGGAGTGTCATTAACTGCCTGGTCCTCTGATGAACACTCTCTAAATTCAATGTGAAGAATGTATTATCTTCGAAAGGAAAATAAAAAATGCTAAGCTGACAAAAGAAAGAACTTGTACGCAACCGGAAAAGAGAATCGAGACATTGAAAAAAAAATACAATTTTAATTATCAACAACAAGAAAATTGCAGAAAAAATCATGACCATGGTTTCTCAATGCTGAAAAGGGCACAAAAACGTTAAGCAGAATGATTGTTTGATATCAAAGACAAATTATTTTTGACGAGGGTGTTAAATCTTGCATTGGCCTTGGTATCACAATTTTCTAAATACACTGTAAATTATCACGAAATTTACATTTTCAGACAAAAACCTTATCCCAATATAAAAGTCATATGAAATGAGTGAGTGGTGAAAAAAAAAAAGTTTATCCAATTTTTTTACCAATGCATGTATATATCATAAACTTAGTCCTCTGTGCACGATTTTCTCATTTTTTACGCAAATATAACGTATAATCGTCATTTTTTTTTCTCTCTGTCTGTTATGATTTAACAAATATGGCTGCTCATTAAATGCCGTGTTTTGAAGCCAAAGTTTACCGCTTGTCACCTTATAGTAAACAAATAACAAAAAGCATGGGTATTGAGCACGTGTTTAAAATGTACAATAAGAGAACTGTTTATTTTAATGACAGATCCATGCGTATTGCGACCACCGGATTTTTACGAGGAAAGTTACGCTCAGGTCACGATGCATACGGAAAATATGTCGGCGAATTGCAATTAAAAATAAGTAAACTTCTTCTAAATGTGGACAAATTATAAAATTTTCCTCAGAAAAAGTATATGTACATAAGTTGTATAATAAAAACTATCCATTTAGTTATAAAAAAACATATGCATATGTTTTTTTAATATGAGGATTCTTATGACTTTAAATGGCTGTTTTGAAATGTTTCACAGTAGTGTATCGTATGACAAAAAAAAATGAATTTTTCCAACTGTGTAATCCTGTATCATAGAACGATGGTGGTTTCTTTTTTTTTTTTTTTTTTTTTTTTATTAAATTTAAATACATTTTATTAATAATCACTTGTAACGTCAACCCTAAGTTGGGAAGCAACTGAGGGCCCTCGATCTTAACAGTTTCATTTGTTAGGGGGAAAACAAATAAGAATAAAACTCTCATTATAAATAATTAACATCTATCTTTGTACAAATGACTAAGTAATTATCATCTATCTATATAGTTATACTTCACACCATATATAAACATTTGAATAAAGTATTCATTCTATCTGTATTTTTTTTCTCACAAGAGTTGCCTGTATTAATGAAGCAGTTTCAATTTTATAGGACTTCAACCCGTTCTTTAATTATTTTAATTTATATTACATTAAATTTCTGGTCGAGTGAACTTTTCCACGTGCTACTCTTTAAAAATTATCTGAAAGAAAATGTGTAGTTCCTTCATGAAAGTTGGATTTAAGATTTTGTTTCCCAAAAAGGATTTATTTCAAAGATATGGTGAGTGAATGTTTGCTTATAATATTTACCTGTCGATACAACATGTACTTGTTACGAGTAAATAATATGCATAATTTTCATACACAATAGAAAAAACATAATACATAAAGGGAGTTAAGAGCAATATGTACATGATAATGTATTCTGTATTAAAGAGGTCATTACGCTGGCCTGACCACGCAAAAATATATTCATATACGAAGTGTCACACATAGTAGAAAAGGTTGCATTGTTCGTATTTGGTTTTATAAATTTGAACAAAAAATGCATTTCTTGTTTTATTATATTGAAAATCATCGATTTACTTGTCCTTTTCTTTCTGATACTCGTTTCCAATTTTTGTAATTTTCGATTCTTTGTTTTGATTTCAATAGTAATAGATAAATGGTGCGACATTTAAGTAAGTTGTGCATTTGCATTTATAATTTTACATGAATTGTTCGTCTTATCTATGCGTTAACATGTTCAGAAACACATGTATGAATTAATTGTATTTAAGTTCCGAATTACAAGCGCTCGTAATATGAACGGTTATCGAAAGGATTTTTTTAGATTTAAGTTTTCTTTTGTTTCTAGTTTTCTTTTTTTTTTTTTTATTAAAATGTGTAGAATTTTGATTACAAGGATTTTATCAATAGAAGTTACGATAAGCTTGTTACTTTCGGGTTTTTTTTCAGGGTTGATGAATTTGTTTTTTGCGTGTCAAATACATGTACCTTATATTTTTACTCACACAGTATGGAACTCAGTGCGAATAAAGAAGCGATGATAGATTCAGACAAAACAGAAATAAAAAGAGTATCATTAGCTGATTATGATGATGTTATTTCAATCAGATCTGCTGTTCACGGCGGCTTTGATTATCTTCCATACAAGTTCAAATCCCTTATAACACAGTCTCACAACGAAGGATATGCGACAATTATCAATGGAAAATTTGTAAGTATTATTTAACTTTATTATTATTGAATTTTATTAATTTTTTTATGAAATGACGATAGCAATTTGGAACTGCAAAACGAATACTTTACGTTGAAGAAAACACACAACTAGGTAAAAAGAAAAAAATGTTATTTAGACAAAAAAAATTGAACAGTGTACGCTGATTGAGAATAGTAAAACCAAGAATGGCTAAATTGAAATTCAAAAAGAATTTTGAAATAAAAAAACCACAAAAACGATTAATAAAGGAGATATTGTTATACAGCAATGTATTCAATCTTACTTGATTGCATTAACTTTTGCCCATAAACATTAGTTAGAAGATAAAAATTGTAAAGAAAGTGATAATGATAATAAAAAAACTTTACTTTAAATAAATGCATTAGATTGAAAGAAATGGCCATCCTATATTATATCTTTATGCACATCATAGGAAGCAACACAATACATTATGCCTGTACATAGACCGAATAATCTGTCTCTTCGTGTTTATTTTTGGCATTTCATATATCCTATTTATCATTTGGATTTTTCATTAATTGTTTTTATTTTTTTTTTAACATGTGTCAAAAAAAAAAAAATATCAAAGGAAATATCAAAATGAGGAAGATAAAATATGGGAAGGGTAAAATATGGACACAAAAGACAGAAACATTCGGGCTAGCCTGTACCAAGTTAGGAATATGACTGTTGTTATTCCTTAGTTTGATGCGACTAATTTTGAGATTGACTGAGCTTTTGATTTTGCTTTATACTTTGATTTGACTACTAAATATTAAGATTATTTTCGTAAACTGTATTACATCAACATTGTTTCTAACGCAGTGGTTCCTTTAAATAGTCAATGTTTTTGTTGCTTTGTTGGTCCTTTAGATATTAGTTATATACATTGTAGGTGGCGTTTTGCATAGTTTCAAAAGTGGATGGAGGCGCAACCGTTGTTACCAGAGCAAGTCGGGTCCACAAACAATATGAAGGTCTTGGTTTATACAAAGCTCTTACGTTATTTCTGCAAAAACATGTATTCAGTGATGGAACTGTTACAAATGATGCTGTCGTTTATAACGACAATAATCAGTCGATGTTGGATAAGACATCAAAGGGAGAATTGACGTTATTAATGCATAGGGTGTGTATACCAATGATAAAATATAATACATTAATTAAAAAGATACACATTAAGGTTTAAAAAAAAACAATAAATGAAATAATCACATAACCTCTGAAAAGAGTGAGACGTGGTGCAAATGTTTAAAGATGAACAAATTTCAACTAGATTCTACATTAAAAAAAACACTAGGAAGTGGAGATCGATTATTTAGATATGTAAATAACGTAATGATTTTATACATGAATCAAGAACATCTATGCCGTCTTGTTAAGCAATATTTGTAAAATATATTTTTTAAAATAACCCCTTTTATTTATTACCCATAAGCGCATACTTTGTTCGATACATCACATCTTTCTCAAAGGCAAGGATAACCGAATCTATTCTCAAAACCCGGAATAAAAAACTATTATAAAAATGAAATATGCGAACTTGATAAATAAAATAAAAAGACAAAAATCTTTCACTCTCTAATGTATGAAACGTAATATTACAAACACTGAGTCGTTGGAGTTGTTCGTAGAACTATAGAATTACAGGCACTTCAATGGTTTTAATTACACAAAATTTTTGAATTTCTAGACCAGAACAATTCCATAAGAATTGTAAAATATCTAAAACGTGAAATATCATTATAAATCTACTTTCTAACGACATTTTCTTTCAAATATTTTATGCATAGAATTTTACAAGAAGTTTAACATATAAAGTAGATGAATATCCTTCGATTTTAGTTCATTTACGACTTTGCATATACTTGTTTAGTGCATATATAATGTTTGAATTTTTTAAGTCTTAAATTTCCGGCTCTCTTGTTATATACTTGATGATCGTACGTATTTTTGTTGCAGAACGTAATTGGTTTCAAGATAGATAGTGATAAGATGACAAATATTACACAGATGCCACTTACATCAGACAATACTCGTATTTTGTATGAAGTGGATCTTATATCAGCTTTTAAGTCTAGAAGTGTATGTTCTTCTCTGTTCCCAGAGGAGCGAATCATATGTCATTTTGTACCATATAGACTAACAGAACGAAACATACCACTTATCTTTTCGGAAGTATCTCTTATTGTGGGAACTGGTGAACCTGAGTTGAGTTTTATTACTTGTGGAACTTACTATCGTTCTGAAAATGGCCATACCTACATCCTTGAAGTGTATGGAAACTGCAGTTATATGAGAGACCATTTAGTACTTCATTTTAAACAAGCATTACAGTACTGCCTCACAGAAATAGATATCCTAATAATGTGCAAAGAAAATGATGCTGAAAATATAAACAATGAAATAAAAGAATTTCAACTCGGTTATATGGTTGTCGACTTCAAAACCGTGTTCTTGGTTGAAAAGAACATTAAGTAAGACAATAATAAAAATGTTAGCAATAGGAAAAATATGGTTGTAAAAATGTCACTCAATGATTACAAATTGCGTTTATATAATATTTAAAAATATATTTATTTTTGTTTTTGGTTCTCCAGTCTCTTTTTCTATCTTGTTTGTGGTTAAACTATTATCCCTGATACCATATATATTCCGTTTACTTACAAGATTATGAAATTTTGTTGGACGGGCAATCATTATGTATCACACATCTTCGACATGCTATGAATTCGTGATGGATAATCATTCGCTCGAGTAAATTGAAAACAGCTGGTCAATAACTTTTTGATAATGTTCCTTTCCCTTCTGTCACTAAATAGTTGAACTGTGTTTGTGTTGTTTAAATGTGTTGGTTTTTTTTTGTTATTGGGGGACCCAATGAAATTGTGATTTATTGGTCTTATTGCAAACATAATAACACATTATCTGCTGTTCAATTTTATAAATTTGCATAGATTTATGTTTGAACTTCTGTATGCAAAGTATGCTAGAGGCTCTTTTGGGGATTATATCAAGATATTGTCGATTACTGTCAATTCAGAAATCTTTGTGTGCGTTTATTTTTGCTATTTTTGAAAAGTGAACAAGAATGCAAGACCAGTTAATGCAATATCGGTAAATTTGGCACACACGATATACTGTCGAAATCTACAATTCGATTACTTATTTTTGCGAAAACTATTCTTAGTGTTATACATTAATAAAATAAACGCACACATTTTTAATTTACGACTATATTTTTTTTATTTCCATTGTCTTACTTATAATAAATTAAAAATTATCAAAACGCATTAATTTTTATTTTTTTAGTTAAATCATTTTTATATTAATGTCTGATGTGAGTCGTGTATTATATAAGTTATGTCTCATAGATGTTGAAAATATGCTGTTTTAATCCACTATTTTCTTCATAGTAAACAACTTTAGATCAAAGTACGACTTTCGATACGGAGTCTTGGCTCACACAAACCAAGCTATAAAAGGCCACAAAATAACCAATGTAAAACAATTCAAACAGGAATACAAAAGGTCTTATCTATTTAGAAATGAGAAATGAGAAACACTATTGAACCAAACCAACAAACGAAAACCACTTAACAACGGACTTCTTTTAAAGTCCTTTTAAAGACTCATTTTGCTGCAGGTTTCAAGAATGAGAAGACGACTGTCATCAAATGGATACAATTTGTTCCTTATTTGTATACTTTGAACATATAGTGCTACTGACTTCTAGTCACACCATTGTATCTTCTAGTTGAAAATCTTTAGATCTCTTCCTTCGATTAATTATTTATTTACATATATAAATTTTAAAATTGTGTTTATGATTTGTCCCTTAAATGGTAAATTTACTCTGAAAATAACAAAATGCTACTTCTCTTCCATTTCATTATCTGATTTGTTATAAACAATTTTGTTTTCTGTTTATTGCATTCTTTTTTAATAATTTTTTTTATAGACGGTTAGATGGCCATTGTTATATTATTGTTCGTTTCTGTGTGTGTTGCATTTTAACGTTGAGTCGTTTGTGTTTTCTCTTATTTTTGAGATATTGAGATCAGACGTGGCACGGTACTTGTCTATCCCAAATTCATGTATTTGGTTTTCTTGTTATATTTGTTATTCTCGTGGTGTTTTGTCTGATGCTTGGTCCGTTTCTGTGTGTGTTACGTTTCGGTGTTATGTCGTTGTTCTCCTCTTATATTTAATGCGTTTCCCTCGGTTTTAGTTTGTTACCCCAATTTTGTTTTTTGTCCCTGGATTTATGAGTTTTGAACAGCGGTATACTACTGTTGCCTTTATTTAGAAGTCAAAACGACTAACCATTATGATAGTTCTTAAATAAAAGCACATCTATAATACTGTTATCTATATTAGAAATAAATCATTAATTATCCTGACTTTTAATGAAAGGTAATGATAAATGTTACCTTACATATACTATAAATAGATACGATTATAAATAAATAAAAGCAACAGTAGTTTACTTCTTGTTTATTCTTTAGTTTTCTATGTTGTGTCATGTGTTCTATTGTTTGTCTGTTTGTCTTTTTCATTTTTAGCCATGGCGTTGTCAGTTTGTTTCAGATTTATGAGTTTATGTGTCCCTTTGGTATCTTTCGTCCCTCTTTCACTTCTGTTCAAAAGTCATAAATAGATTGAGAGAAAACTAATTCGGGTTACAAACTAAAACCGAGGGAAACACGTCAACTTGACGAGTGAAACAGCAGAACAACAATAAAAATTACTTGAAACAAAAACAAACACCAACATACATAGAGGCTATTTGATAACAACTGCCACATCCTGGTCCAGGTACAAAGCATTTTAAAAAAGAATTCTGTGAGTTGAATCTAGTTTTATAGCTAGCCAAACCTCCAACTTATTTGGCAATGTTTCAAAATATCGCTTAAATGACAACACTACGTGACAGGAATACAGTACAAACAATCTCAAAAACATTCCTCACAGAGAAACGCATAAATAAATAATGTATTAAATAGTACATTTATTTAGTTACATTTACACGACAGAATAACATTTAACATCTTTCATTAACGACAGCGCATGACTCCACTAACAGTGACGTATAATCCCTCTATTTAGGTACATATATTCTACTAGGTATTCTTATCACTTCAGTAATAAAATATGTTTACATTATGTCCAACGAATTTGTTTTGAAACATTCCATTGGTTTTGTAGGAATACGTATGTGATGACAGATCCAGTGATGATCGATTCAGAACAGAGAGAAGTGAGGAGAGTAAACGACGCTGATTACGATGACGTAGTGTCAATCAGATCTTCTGTTTACGATGGATATGATTATCTCCCTTTTCAGTTCAAATCATTAATCAACCATCCAGACAACGAAGGATATGCTACAATTGTGAATGGAAAATTTGTAAGTTATAATTTAAGTGTCAAGTAAAAGCTTCATTTAAAAGACAAATCAATTTTTCATTTAGTTTTTTTTTTGTAATTTAAGAAGACGAAATAAGGAAAATAGTAAATTAATATCTGCATTGAGAATAATGGGTTTTTTTCAGCGATATACCTGAAATATAATAATTTTAAAAATCTATAGTGACACCTGATGATTGAGAAAGATTAGCATTCAAAGTTCTAGTTAAATGTAATTATATAGATGAGGAACAATCAGGATTAAGACTGTTGTTCAAATTAATAGTTCTTGTCATCAATGAGAAGAGTTTTATATATATTATTGAAGCTACCAATTAGGAGTATAAAATATAATGTATGTTTAAAGGCAACAGTAGTATACCGTTGTTCGAAATTCATAAACCGATTGGGGAATAAAAACAAATCCGGGTGTATTAATTTCCTGTTTCATCGTATGGTGTTTTCATTTCTTAACTGATACTTGATAATAAAATACGAAGTGTATGTACAAGGATAAGCTCCTTGTAAAGGAACTACCTCAAACAAAAAAATGAATACAAGATTTTTTTTTTAATTTAGCAAAACCAACCTTTCCACAGATAATACAACCTAGGCATTTCTTTTTAACTTTTTACATATTTCATTGACAGCAACTTTAACATGACATGTCCATACTAATGTGCTGGCTACTAGACTGCGTTACCGACTGATTAGTTACAAAGATACAGAACTTATATTTTAATGCGTTACGTTAACACAAGACTCACAAAGGGAACTCGAATAAATCCAGTTATTTTAAAAACAGTTTAAAATTATTCAAAAAAGACATTCACATTTTAATTGGTTACTAATTATTGTGCGCGTACCAATGCGTTGATACTAAAAGGGGCGGTAACATATGATTGTTCTTCCTTGTTAGAAAATAGATATATTCAACTACAAAATATCTAGTTCTATGTTTAGTCTAATTAAAGTTTGTTTTTTTATAAAAATTGTCAGTAAATAATAGTCTAATGTAAGACATGTGGTAAAAATCGACATCACAGAACATTCATATTTTTTAAAACTATATGCGCTATTCCACAAGTAAAATAATGCTTATGTACTTCGATCGTATCTTCCTTTTTTTCAATAACTTAATATAAGCCAGTTTATGATATGGTGATTTTGGGCAGGCGTTTAGATGGTTGTAGTGGATATAGTGATACCAATTTATGTAGCTATTTCCTAAAACATTTTTTCAACAGACCCCTTAACTGTTTCAGTATAATTGGGCACATTAAGAGACTGTACGAGTATTATGTAAGTTTTCGTGAAGGATGTTTTTTATCTGCATTAATATTTGTTTTATCTGTGGAAATCATGGCTTCAAGATTAAGAAGCAATACTGATTTTAAAGGTATCAAAATCAAATTAGATTGCAAAAGTCATACTATAAAAATTACACAACTAGCAGATGATACTACTTTATTTTGTTGTTTTAAATATGACATTCAAGTAGCTATGAACGAAATTAAAATATGTGTTTCTTATTCACGATTGAAATTAAACAGAAATAAAACAGAGGGGTGATGTGAAGGAAGCTTAAATCATGTAAAGACAAAATAGAGGGAATCAACTGGATCAATAGACCAGTAAAAACCTTTGGCATATACTTTGGGTATTGTAGGGAGGAATGTGAAAAACTAAATTGGAAAAAATAATTGAAAAGATGAATAAACTATTTTGTTCTTGGAAACAAAGAAATCTTACTATTTTTGGAAAAATTCTGATAATCAAAACACTAATTGTGCCTATTTTCACTTTTGTTGGATCTGCCTGCATAGTTCCAGAGAAAAATTTGAAAGAAATGGGAAAAAAACTTGCTTTTAAATTTGTTTGGGATAAAGTAAAAAGAAATTCAATTATTGGTCCATATGAAAAGGGGGATTGGATATGATAGATATAAAAATTTATGTCACTGCTTTAAAAGCTATGTGGGTAAAAAGACTAGTAACTGACTGTGAAAAAGGTTGTAATTTTAGGTAAAATATAATAATGTATAAATTTTTATTCAGACATTTAAAAGAAAAAAAAACTTACGATTTTTAGATGGAAATTACTACAACATATTCTACCCAGACCTGTTGGAGGATATGAAATCTTCACTTTAGTTTTACAAATGCCAGGTGTGATGTTACTATGATGCTATAAACATAAAGTGTAAATTTTACTCTCGTTGGCAAAACTTAATATGTGATAAAGCTGTTTGTTTTGCTCATACATCGTTGTCAATATAATGGAATTGTTTGCGACTATATCAAGTTAGGAATATAATAGTTGTAATCCATTCGTTTTTTTTTTTTTATTTATATTAATAGTCATGTCTCTATCGGGTCATAGCATTATTCGAAGGTTATCCCGATGGTTACTTAGATGGCATCTAGTCTGAAATACGGATTAAATGCTGGTACATTATAAATAATTCATTTATCATTAAAAGAGGAACGAAAGATACCAGATGGACAGTCAAACTCATAAATCGAAAATAAACTGACAACGCCATGGCTAAAAATGATAAGGACAAATAGACAAACAATAATACACATGACACAACATAGAAAACTAAAGAATAAACAACACGAACCATCTTGCACATTTTGTAATTTGATGTATGTCTAAATATGTAAATAGACAGTATGTATATGTGACTCAAATCTGTGAACATGTATTTCACAGCTAATTACCCTTTAACATCTCTTTATGATAAATTCATTTAGGATAAGACTGTGAATCATATTGAATGATCAGATCTAAAATAGGATCTTTTTTGCAGTTTTTGCAGATCTGTATAAATGTATAAAAATATTAAAAATTTGAAGCCTTAAAACAAATTTGCAAAACAAGAATTTAAAATACAATACTTATATCTAACAGACAAATATCTTGGGAAGATGTAAAGGTGGTCATTTGATAATTCATATTACTATTGCATTTTCGAAGTCAATGTCTAATTCTTGTACTTATAGGTGGCGTTCTGTATGGTTTCCAAGGTTGATGGAGGGGAAACTATGGTGACTAGAGCAGGTCGGATCAACAAACAATTCGAAGGACATGGCATATATAAAGCACTTAAATCATTTATTAAACAACGCCAATACAATGGTACCGTGTGCTATCATGCTTATATTGCAGCTGACACAAATCAACTGATTTCGGGCGCGATTTCTAGAGGTGAACTTGCTGTGTTGGAGAAGAAAGTAGGTTATTGATATTTTTATGAACAGGAACTATTAAGATAGAATTCAACATTGGGTCTTATAAGCTATCACTGCCACCTTGCGTTTGTCGTCAACCATAGGTTTTAACATTATTGTCAATTTCCTCTTCTGAAACCACTTAACCATTTTTAACTAAACTTGGTCGAAATTATCATCGATGTATCTTTAATATATGTGTTAAACCAATCAACCAATCAACATTGCTTACATAAAGGATAATGGTAAAACGTAAGAAAATGTATGATATCTTCAAACCATAAAAGACACAGAATATATGACGGTTTTGTGATGTTCACATTGTCAAGATCTGCCTACGTTACACTTATCAGACGTAGCCTTGTGTTTGTTATTGCAGTAATCGACAGACCGTGCAAGGGCTGTATAGCCAGTCAATGAAGTTAAAAACTTCCATTTGTTGTTGCATTAAATGATGATTTTTGATCAATTTAAACATTTTAAAAATTATGATAGGAAGAAATGGTAAATTAATAATTATAACTAATAACTTATATAATTACTTACAACCACTTCATTTGAACTTTGTTGGGTAGTTGTCTCATTGGAAATTATCTGACAGTCTGCTTATTTTTATGACAAAAAACAGTAAAGCTTTTAAAAGATGCATGCACTTACTGATAACTTCTAGTAGTTCAAAATACTTTTCCACCTGATAAATGAAGGTGTTGTAAAAATAAAATACGGGACGTATCATTAAATTTTGTAATTAACTGGCAAAATGATCTTAAACACCATGACTCATTACTATCAAATACGTGCATTGTCATACTGTACACTTAATATAAAACAAAAAAAGACATGATGACGAATAAAGATTCAAACAAATTCGGTCTGTAAAATGAACTTTTTAAGTTTCTGTCCTAAAAAAACACTCAAATATTATAAAGCAGATGAGGTTAAACATAATTCATATAGCCGTTTACAGTACGTCCAGAAACAAAAACAGTCTTTCATGTTTAACTACAGTATAACTTTCTAAATGTGATGACATTACAGTTTGAGATATAACTTTTGGTTATTTTCATTACAGAACACTGTTTTCTATAAGCCCGAGCATGATTTAAGAGCTCTTATAGAAGTTATGGACTCACCAAAATATTCTCGTATAATGTCACCGAAGGATATGGAAGATGTTTTTCAATCTAATGATACATGCATAAAACTATTTCCAGAGGCGAGAATAATGTGTAATATAGTGCCGTATAGACTTAAAAAATCAAATATTCCATTGATTTTTTCGGACCTAACCTTAATAGTCGGAACTTATGATTCCGAATGGCAACTTATCACGTGTGGATCATATTCCAAATGTGAAAAAGGTCATGTTTATGAATTGTATGTTTATGGAAATAGCTGTTTCATGAGTGAACATGTAATTATACATTTGAAAAATATTTTGAAATACTGCAACAGCGAGTTAGAACTGCTTTTACATTATAATGAAAAACAAGCCAAGGCATTTGATACTGAAATGAAGAAATGTCAATTCATTGAATTAAATGGCTCGTGGAAATCGGAATATCTGCTTGAAAGCAAATTGAAGTAAAAATGTTGCATATGAAACTAAAGATTAAACAAAGGAGAAAATAGAATAAATTTATCTCAGTACTTCTCAAATTTGCTGCATTAGAGTTGATTACATTTACTTTAATAAAACATTGCATTGCTTTAGTTACCTTTTCTCTTATTTTCTTTTAATCTGACGAATCTTCATCTTGGTGACACTTAGTCAAATAGTCCCAACATTTCCAACCTGATATATATATTTTGAAAAACCTTATTCTGAAGTGAAAAAAAATCTAGTTAAAATAATGTACATTGTAGAAGAAATGACTATGAGTTTGACGCCGAGTGTTTATAGTATCTTTAATTCCTCCATCGAACAAAGTAGTGTATATAGCAAAACCATTTAAACAAATACACAAACCATTTAAACAAATATATCAACATCCAATGTAAATTCAAAAAATGGGTGGTGGGGACAAAAAAAACTGACTGAATCAAATGCTCGACTTGTAAACCCACAGAACAAGTGGAAAACAATTGTCATATTCCGAAGAAAATGTTGGGTTATAGGTTTTTTTTTTAGTATCTCTAAGTAAATTGTTTGCAACGAATCTTGATAAAATATGAAATAAGGTTAATTTCAAACTCCTTAATTTAAGGACAAGATCATAGTAAATTTACATTCTATGTCAACAATATTTGGTTTGTGCATTGGCTGCAAGGATAATAAGACACTTTGAAATATGCTATTTATTATTGATAATTATGTCATGATCTAATGACCATGATAACATTTACAGTCTTCCTTAGTTACTATACATGATAGGTGAACAATATGTATTCCTTATTTTGTCCCGTTCCCATATTTGATAACGCCGCAAAAGTCAAGCGATGCATTCAGGATTTAATAGGTCTGTGACAAAACTTATTTTTTATTTTTGGTCAACGTTTTTTTTATTTTAAAAGTAGTGTTTGTCCGTCTGGAATAAACCCTCAATTTTGCTTTTTTGATTTGTTACTTTTATTTGACTTTTTAATCTTTTCATGACATTTTTCAACATCGGTAAAAGAAGGGCGAAGATGACAGTGGGACATTCAAACTCGTGTGTCGAACATAAAGAGACAACGCCATGGTTTAAAGTCAAAACAATCAAAAGACAAACAATAGTACACAAAACGTAACATAAAAAACTAAAGACTGAGCAACACGAACGGCACAAAATAAAATTGGTTGATATCAAGTATTCCAGAAGGGTAGGCAGATCATGCTCCATATGTGGTACCCGTCATACTGCTAATGTTATTTCAAATTTGGTTATAATTCTAATTCGATAGGTCACATTCGGGGAAAATGTATGGGATTGTAGTTACGTCATCTATGAAACGGATATTCCATAACAGTCAACCAAATCGACAACTGGTGATGGCGTTCGTAAAACTTACTGACTTCAACTTAAGCACTTAATCAATTGTTACAAAGATTGCTAAGGTTGTCGTAAAACAAGTTGTTGCAATGAATACAACAACAAATGGAAGTTTTTAACGACCTTGACTGGCCATACAGCCCTCGCGCGTTCGGTGCAATGAATATGTCGACTTATCATACCTTCTTTTTTCTTTATACTGCAGAAGTTTTAGTCACTTATATTATTTTATTTTTTTTGCAATGAATATGTCGGGTAATCATGCCTTCTTTTTTCTTTATACTGCAGAAGTTTAAGTCACTTTTATTATTTTTATTTTAGCAGATAAGGATTAATTTCCAAAGAAATATCATAGCTGAATATCGTTTGGTCTGTTATGAGTTTTATTTTAATTCGGTCGATTGACATCCCCGTATTCACATGTAAACAGGATTTTAGTCAAAATGTTTATTATTTTTAATATTTTGATAAGAGATAAAGACTTCATTTGTAATGAATTTAAACATTTATCATTTTCGTTGCTGAAAAATATTTGGACATGCTTCAAATATATAAGTGGGTCTACATACATCAGAATTATTTACAATACAATAAATACTTCAAGTACTCTAACTGTTCAAGCGAAACATTCTGAATACAGTAGTACTTCAAAATTTTTCAATTCAACAGATATAATTGCATCAAATGTAGTTTATGTGTATAGTAAATTAGAACAATTTAACTTACCAGAATAGAAAATAAACTTTTTTTTTGGAATAAAAAGATGATAGCTGAAAACGTAAAAAAATTGATAAATGTTTCTCCAATCTATCTACCTTTGTTTTTCTTGCCTTCGTACCGGCAGTCCTGTTGTTTGAAGGCTTTCATACTTGAAAGGTTGACTGGTAGTGTTGTGTCTTTCTCGTGTTACATTGCAATAATCATTTATAGAAATGCGATAATCAATAGATTGATAAAAAGAAACCTTCGTAGCAATACTGTATTTGGCAGGTACTTTGCTGCATCGGTATCAGTTTTGCCAGAGGTACTTGCAACCTTATTTTTACCACATCAACAATAATTCTAGATGTCATGACATTGTCGATTTTGTTTCACTCTAAGTTGAAGGAAATAGAAAAGTTTCATTTGAAAATGTTATCATCACACAAGACAAGACCTTGAAAAATACACAAACATTCCACTTTTAACACAAAAATCTATTTGTTTTCCATATGACCGCCTTTATATAGGTTATATAGATCAACCTTCCCCCATGTAATAACTGCTTTGTTTCTACTCATGTATTGAAAAAGAGAAGGCGAAAGATACCAAAATGGACATTCAAACGCATAAGTCGAAAAACAAACAAGCAACGCCATGGCTAAAAAAAGAAAAACACTAACAGACAAACAACAGTACACAAAAAACAACATAAAAAAACTAAAAGCTCAGCAACACAAACTCCACCAAAAACTAGTGTTGATCTCATGTGGTCTAGAAGGGTATGCAGATCTTGTTATAAAGTTGGCATCCAAACCTGTCAAACAAATTTACTTTGAATCAGCCCTGTGTTTGGGTAAGAGTAAATAGATTTTATTTAAGGGTATCCCAAACATTTTTAGATATATTTTATAAATGTAATATTTTATTAAGGAGTCAAACGACTTCTCCGTATGACAGTTTAAAAAAAACCATATAATAATCTGAATGTAAATAAAGGCAACAGTAGTATACCGCTGTTCAAACTCATAAATCCATGGACAAAAAACAAAATCGGGCTAAAAAACTAAAACTGAGGGAAACACATTAAATATAAGAAGAGAACAACGACACAACACTACAATGTAACACACACAGAAACGGACCAAGCATCAGACAAAATCCAACGAGAATAACAAATAAAACATCAAAACGAAATACATGAATTTGGGATAGACAAGTACCATGACACGTCTTATCGCAATGTGAATTTACACTCAAAAATAAGAGAAAACAAACGACGCAACGTTAAAATGTCACACACACAGAAACGAACTATAATATAACAATGGCCATATTCTTGACTTGGTTTTAAAGGAAAAAATGGTGGGTTGAACCTGGTTTTGTGGCATGCCAAACCTCTCTCTTTTATAGCCATGTGAAATATAACATTAAAATGACAATTCAACACCACAGGAATACAATATAAATAAATTGGAGAACACAATTGACAAAGAAACACACGAACAACAGCCAACAAAACGCAACAAGTTCAAAATTTTAATACGCCAGAAGTGCATTTTGTCCACACAAGATCTACTAGTGACGCTCAGACACAAAAGTTTGAAAGCCGAAACAAGCACAAAGTCGAACAGCATCGAGGACCAAAAGATCAAAAAAAGTTGTGCCAAAAACGGCCAGGGTTTTCTGTTAGTTACCAGAACATCCCTATTATTTAGAATAATTTATACTTTTGCAAACAGTAAAATTTATAAAATTACTATACAAAAGATGTACATGATAAAACTGAATTATTAACTAATTACAGGAAACAACTGAAATACATTACATAACCAGACATTTGCAACACAAAATGTAGACACATCCGAATAAGTTTAAACCTCAACGCCAAGTGACGTCATATTTGAAAAATAGATAATATTTATATAAAAACAGTAATTTGCAAGACTTTCAATGCAAGGCAAATAAAAAAAAAGTACTTTAGTTATGCTATCAATAGATGCAAAAAACTGATACGTGACGCCAATGTTTGATCATAGAATACGGAGTTTATGTTCAAGAGTAAGCTCCTTAATAAGGAACTGCTACAAACAGAAAAAATTAATACACGTTTTGCAAAATATAGCAAAACCAACCATTCCACAGATAATACAATCTACGCATTTCGAGCGATTTTAACTTTTTTTTCATTTAATTGACAGTATCTTTAACATGACATGTCCGTACTGATGTGTTGGCTACTGGACTGCGGTACTGACTGATAATTTACAAAGAAACAGAACTTAATTCTTAATGCGTTACGTTTACACAGGACTCATAAATGGGACTTGAACAGATCATTATTCAAAAAGATTATTCAACAAGCTTTAAAGTGTCAATTTTACTCGCGTTGGTTAAACTAAATATGTGGTAAAGCCTTACATAAAAAATATTTTACTCTAATTAAAGAGGCTTTAGCAACGATTGAGACAAAATTTGTCTTTGTTATGCTTCAAAAATTTATTGTCAAAATACGCATGCAAAATATCAATACAAAGTTCGTTGATGTATTATAGGCTTGCAAGTCAATAATGCAATTAATTTAAACCTGTATTCATGCCACCTTTTATTTTAACCTCACCTGAACATGGGTTTCGCATGTCCATTTATTGAAAAGAAAAGAGTATCAACAAATAATACATGGAACCGCCAATTAGAAACATTTTATTGTCCAATCCAGCAAATTAAAAATCAGTCTTTTAAGACAAAACTATAATTTATTATTTTGACATTATTACCTATTATGTCTGTTTGTTTTGTGCACACATCGTTGTCATTACTATTAGATTTTTGAAGTCAATGTCTAATTATTGTACTAATATGTGGCGTTCTGTATGGTTTCCAAGGTTGATGGAGGGGGAAAAATGGTGACTAGGGCAGGTCGGATCAACAAACAATTCGAAGGACATAGCATATACAAAGCACTTAAATCATTTATTAAACAACGCCAATGCAATGGTACCGTGTGTAATCATGCTTATATTGCAGCTGACACAAATCAACTGATTTCGACCGCGATTTCTAGAGGGGAACTTGCTGTGTTGGAGAAGAAAGTAGGTTATTGATATTTTTATATGAACATGAACTATTAAATTGGGTCATGTAAGCTATTTCTGCCACCTTGCATTTGTCGTCATCCATAAGTCTAAATATTATCATTAGTCTTCTCTTCTAAAGCCACTAAACCAATTCCAACGATCATCAATGAATCTTATATAAAACTTGTATCTAGCTTCCACCAACCAATCAGCATGGCTAAAATAAAGCATAATGGTAAAATGAATGTTAATGTATGATGTCTTCAAACCATAAAAGACGCAGAATATATGACGGTTTGTAATGCTCACATTGTCAAGATCAGTTAACAACGTTACATTTCTACCAAACTTATCTGATGTAGCCTTGTGTTTGTTATTGCATTAAATGAGATTTTTGATCAATTTAAACATTTTAAAAACTATAATAGGCAGAAATGGTAAATTTATAAATATAAGTAATAACTAATATAATTACTTACAACCACTTCATTTGAACTTTGTTGGGTAGTTGTCTCATAGGCAATTATACCACATCTGCTTTTTTTATAACAAAAATAAACTTTTAAAAGATGCATGCACTTACTGATAACTACTAGAAGTTCAAAATACTTTTCCAGCTGATAAATACAGGTGTATTAAAAGAAGAAATACGGGACTTATCATTAATTTTTGTAAGTAACTGGCAGAAAGATCTTAAACATTATGATTCATTACTACCAAATACGTTCAAATACGTATAATGTCCCCGGCGGATATGGAAGATGTTTTTAAATCTAATGATACATGCATAAAACTATTTCCAGAGGTGAGAATACTATGTAATGTAGTACCGTATAGACTTAAAAAATCAAATATTCCATTGATTTTTTCGGACCTAACCTTAATAGTCGGAAGTTATGATTCCGAGTGGCAACTGATCACGTGTGGATCATATTCCAAATGTGAAAAAGTGTATGTTTATGAATTATATGTTTATGGAAATAGCAGTTTCATGAGTGAACACGTAGTTATACATTTGAAAAATATCTTGAAATACTGACACCGCGGGTTAGAACTGCTTTTACATTATTACTAAAACCAAGCCAAAGCATTTGATACTGAAATGAAGAAATGTCAATTCATTGAAGTAAATGGGTCATGGAAATCGGAATATCTGCTTGAAAGCAAATTGAAGTAAAAATGTTTCATTCGAAACTAAAGAGAACATAAAGAAGGAAATAAAATAAAATTCATCTCAGTTCTCAAATTTGTTGCATTTAAGTTCACCACAATTACTTTAATAAAACAGAGCCTTACTTTTGGTTTCTTATTCTCTTATTCTTTATCTGATAAATCATCCTCTTGTCGCCACTGTCAAATAGTATCAACAATTCCAACCATATATTTATATTTTGAAAAACCTTATTCTGAAGTGAAACATATTTTATCTAAATAGTGTACCTTGTAAAAGAAAGGACTACGAGTTTGACGACGAGTGTTTAATGTATATTTAATTCGTACATCTAACAAAACAACGTAGTGCATAAAGCCAAAATTAATAACAAATATATCGAACTCCAAAATCAAGTAAACAAAGGTGGGAGAAATAAACCTCCCCCAAAATCTTCAATCACAGACTTCACAATTTTGCAATAAAATCAAAACCTTTGATTGTCATTCTACACTACTTATTACACATGCTCAATTGAAAGAACGACTACTACATCGGTTCTCCAAACAGAGTCTTTCTACAATTACGTGTGTAAGGTAATGAGAAATCTTACTTAGTAAGGAACCACACTGATTCCCACGACAAATACACAGAAGATATAATCATACAAATTCTAGACTTTTTTTTCATTTAAACAACACATTTGTTGAGTTTTGTTAAATGATATTTCAGCAAACAGTCAGATATGTATTAATAATGCACCACTACTCAATGACTTGCTCTTGTAATCATAAAGTAGAATTCATACACAGAACCTTTTGAAAGAAAAATTAAAAGCATCTTTCGAAGTTCTTTAATTTTACTTTTAGACATATTGATGATGTTTAGCCACTGAACAACTAATTATGCATTAAGTGCTTACATCTAATACATTCCAGTGAACTTGAAATTAAGGATAATAGCGAAAGTTGAATGTCTGCTTCATTTCTAGTTTTCCTCAATATTGATACAGGTGGACAATTTAAAACCAACATTTTATTCCTCGATGGTATCACCAGCCCAGTAGTCAGATCTTTGTGCTGACTTGAATTTTCATTGATATGGTCATGTTTATAAATTAACTGTTTACAAAACGTTTGAATTTTTGAATGACTAAGGCTTTTCTATCTCAGGAATAGATTACCTTAGCTGTATTTGGCAAAACTTTTAGTAATTTTGGTGCTCAGTGCTCTTCAACTTCGTACTTTATTTGACCTTTTTAACTTTTGTTTATTCGAGCGTCACTGGTGAGTCTTTTGTAGACAAAACGCGCGTCTGGTGCAAATACTAAATTTAATCCTGGTATCTATGATGAGTTTATTTATGACAAACGTGAAGATTTCAACTTTTTCCAATAACAACGTTTTTGTCTTTGCAGCAAAATGACCTCTCCTTATTCGTATAATATTAACAAATCTCAGTAAATTCATTAACATCGTGCATGTTCAAACTAAACAAATTTCATCAACAGGAGTGTTTTCCTAACACAAAACTGCTCTCACAGAGTTATATGGAAGAACTACTTCACGTGAAAATGGGTTAACCATTACGATGTACGGTTGTCTCAATTCATCACAACCAATTTCTTGTCTTAGTCCTAGATCTTTGGCTACCATTGTAGTCGTTTGTAATTTATGCCCTATTTACGACTGTGACATTTTAGCTGAGTGGGATTTATTATGGCGTGTGATGCATGTACAGCAGAAGATGCATACTCTGTCAACACACTGGTTTCACTACTTTAGAGTTTAAGCGAATCCCTTAGGTTCTGGATTTTACCTTGAAATGTCTTTTCCTAATCGACTAATGAGATTCGGCCATTGGTAAACTACTGCCGCCTTAATTGACCAAGTGGTTGAATGAATGGTGTCATTGTAACAGTCACCGTATGATTTGCATGATCGTATGAAATATCTGACTTATAAATTAATAACAGGGTATAGTAGTGATGAAAACTCGCAAATTCGTTTTTTGTTTTTATTTTACAAAACAAGGAAAAAATTGAGGGAAGCCAAATAAGTACTAATATTTGACAACGCCGAATTCCAACTTCGTTTTTGCCAGTAAGAATTTCAAAGTTGTGCTCAGTGAAAATGAAGAATCTGCTTTGAACCCCGGTTTTGTCTAGTTCAATCTTTAGTTTTCTTTAAAATGTTTTGCTCATTCTTTGACTTTTTGTCATGACGTTGTCTGTTTTCGACTCGTTGTTTAATTGCATCTTTTACAACTAGTTACATTAAATGATTTACTAAAACTCTTTCTATCAATTGTCATCATTGAATAATTGTTTTATTTTCATTTCATTTGCAACTATTTAGGCAAGTAACCAGCCTGAGAAAGTAGATGTATCACCAAACACGACACCTGTTTGTCCACATGCACCGTCATTCGCTGTTCTTACAAATACAGTATCACCTTGATTGACACGTTCGACCACTATAGACGTCGAAGTTTGCCTAAAATTAAGGGAACCACTGTATGCGTATTCGTGTCCATATATTGATTCATTAATAATCAAATCAGTACATACTTCACTATTGTCCCCATCATTAGGGTGTATGTAAAAAACGTATACACCGGATGTCAGAACAATACATAGTCCAGTGTACCCATTTCAATTGTTTGTCTGTACAGTATCAAATGTGTAAATATGGTGTTCGACCACGTGACCCTCGTTCTTTAACATTTTTGCACTAAAGGCGATTACAGGTGATACTAGTGCTACTGCAAGAATAAACATATTAAGGAATGATTTACCTCCCCTGTAATGGCAGCCACCATGTATTTTTTTGAAGTCCGGGGAAAACAACAAAATACTCAATGAATATGTAATAGAAATACTTAAAAGATTGCAAAAATCAAAGACAAACAATCGTCTAGAGGTTTTACATAGTTCAAAGACATTTATTACACATTTATTACGCATTTTTAATCGTGGTATTGTCACATAGTTTCATCGCTTCATCGTTGATAATTTGTTTACCTGTTACGTCATACATGTACATGTCAATCATAAAGGTAATATTAAAATTGACACACAATATACTGATATCATCATGGCAAGCCCTTCAAAAACAACTATGGAAGATCTGAAAACTCTTATTTTGGCAGTAGACTCAAAAGTAAATAAATTTAATGAGAAATTAGATACAATTGAAAATAAATTTTCAAATCTAGTGCAGGAAGTAAAACAGGATGTAACACAAGTAAAGTAAGAGGTCTCAAAAACAGGTCAAGCATTAAAAGAATTAAGACAAGATCACGACGAGTTACACAGAGGGGTTGAGGCTATGGAACTCAATGTGCAATCTCTAGAGGTAGAGAAGTTAGAGTCAATGAGACAGAGTTTTGAGACTGACATAAAAAATTTAAAAGAAAAGCAGTTACTTCTTGAAAAACATGATCGTAAATATAACGCTTTAGTGTATGGCATGCCTGAAAAGAGTGATGAAAACATTTTGAAAGTAATTGATGACCTGATGATGAATTATTTAAAAATGGAAAAACCTAAAGTAGAGAGCTTCCCATTTGCAAATGCTCATAGAATACCAGCTAGGCAGAATTCAGGAGAGAGAAAACCACCAAATCCCATAATAATTAGATTCATACATTATGCTGATAAAGAGCTATTCTTATCACATGGGTCACATTTAGCCGGAAAGAATATCCGCATTTTAGATGATCTGCCTCCATGCATGAAGGAAGCCCGAAATGAACTTGCAAAAATTGCATACAAGATTAGGTCAGATGAAAAACTAAAAACACGCATTCGTCACTTAGGAGTCACTGTAATCCTTGAAACACGCACTAGTTCAAGAGACTAGTGGCATATTCGCAAGCAATTCCGTTGTTGCTAACTTGCATAGAACCTTCAAATACTCCATCACATACTGTTATCACTATTGATAAGTTTACTGACTTTGCTTCAGATATCTGCTTTTTGTCTCCAGTAAAATACATATACTATGCATGCATATTTGTACATATCTACAATTTCTGATGTATTTATTATTTTTTTTATACATTTTAGAATACTACAATGAGTGTAAGTATATGTGTGTTGAATTGTTCTCACATGTGCTTCTATGTGCTTTTAGTTTATGAGCTGGCATTTGTTAATAACATTGCAATTGAACAATGGATACCATTCTCAAACTATCTACTTACATGTAACTCTCATTTAAATAATCAAAATACAGAATATCTCTCTCATATTACTTTTATATAAATAATCAAATATTAATAAATCAATGAAAAATAATTTTAAAGAAAGAAAAAAGAAAAGGGAATCAGTTCTCTTTTTCAGACAACTTTCTAAATATGCATTTATATATTTAACCACGGGCTGAAATGTTAATGTCTTAATTGACAAATTACTTCTGAGAGATTAGTTATAGTTTAGGGTTGAACCCAAGTTGTAATTATTGGCTACAGCCATTTTATTTTATTTGCTTTTTTATAATCCAAAATTTGTTTTTATTTATAAAAATCAGAAAACATATCATAATATGACAATCATGATTGTTGTTACTCTTGCTTTTTTTTTTTTTATTTATTTCAATTTTTATGATGTTTGCACAATGTTTTATAAAGATTAATTTATGCATGAAGGTATATTTATATATCAACTTGTTTTTTCAGATATAATATTACAGCTTTGTATTTTCATAGACAGTTATATGAGTCAAAGTATAATTAAAGGAATGAAAATCATAAATGGAAAGTTTATGCTATATCTTAGCTATTTAAATGACTAAGGATGCATTAAAAATTTTCTCATACAACTGTCAAGGTTTAAATTCTAGAGAGAAACGGAGAGATGTGTTAGATTACTTAAAATCAAAACTCTGTCATATTTACTGTCTGCAAGACACACACTTTACTGAAAAAGATGAATCATTTATTAGAAACCAATGGGGAGGAGAATGCATTTTTTATTCTTTTGCTTCAAATCAAAGAGGAGTTGCCATTTTATTTGCAAATAATCTTGAATATAAAATAAATAAGATAAAGAAAGATGATGATGGAAATTTCCTTGGTGTAGATATTACAATTGAAGGTAAATATATAACACTTGTTAATTTATATGGACCAAATAATGACTCACCATCTTTTTATAATAAAGTAAATGAAATAATATAACTTTAACTACCAACAAGTTATTCTGACAGGAGATTTTAACTTAGTTCAAAATCAGGCATTAAATACATACAACTACCTAAACATAAATAATCCACTAGCAAGAGAAAAAATCTTTGAACTTATTGAAACTTATGATCTAATTGATCCCTTTCGAGAATACTACCCAGACAAGAAACGATTTACATGGAGAAAAGCTAATCCTCTGAAGCAAGCTAGGCTTGATTTTTTTCTAATATCTTGGAGTTTCTATCAAAATGTAAAAGAAGTAGAAATTCAAAACAGCTACAGATCTGATCATTCACCAATAGTTCTACACTTTAAAATAAGTGATTTCAATATTGGGAAGGGTTTGTGGAAATTTAATAATAGTTTATTGTATGAAATAGAATATGTTAAATCTGTTAAAGAAAAAATAAAACAAGTAAAAGATCAATATGCAACTTTAGTATACAATAGAGATTCACTAGGCCAGATTGATTGCTCAGATATTCAATTCACAATTAATGATCAGCTGTTTTTAGAAACATTAATGACAGAAATTAGGGGTAAAACAATTTCCTTTGCATCATATAAAAAAAAAAAGAAAAAAATAAATTGGAAAATTCTTTAGTAAATGAAATTCAAAAATTAGAAGAAAATATACAAACCACAGAAGCTCTTGAAGATCTCAACCAAAAGAAATCTGAATTAAAAAGTCAATTGTTCATGAACAATTGAATGGTCTTTCCTTTTTTCTTTTACTAATTGCCTTCTTAGTTAAAAAATATATGGTTTCTAAGGACTTTTATGTTCATAAGTGGTTGCTTAGTGCAAAAGTCATTCCTAAGGATAAATATATAAACATAAGTTATTAAAAATGTCATATGTACTATTCATAGTATTTAAAGTTAAAAAAATAAGTGATTGCTAAGGACTTGTATGTCGTTGCTAGGGACAAAAATGTCATTTCCAGTAATAAAAATGTCATATTTATATTATTCATAGCCTTCTAAGTTCAAAAATATATGGTTGCTATGGTGTTTTATGTCGTTGCTAGGGACTTGACCTCTGACCTTGACCTAACTTTGTAGATCTTATTATGCTGATCATTTTTGCAATTCAAAGTTTCTTTTTATCTCTAACCACTTTTGAGTTATAAGCAAACAATCATCATTTCGGACCCCAAAAACAGTTTTGGTGCCCTAGTTCCATAACAGTTGGTCCAATGATTTTTAACCCACATAACAAATGTAGATCTCGACAAGACACATATTTTCTCCGTTACATTTTATCAGCCATCTTTTACGGTTATTTAGTAAATCCGATAACAAGCTAAGGTCAAAATCTAGGTCATGACCTTGACCTTTGACGTTAGGTTAATTTTCATGTTCATGTGAATTGATGATCATTGGTGATGATCCTAGGTGGCTACAACTTACAGTTTTTGAGTTTTAGTGGCCAACCGACATTTGTTAATTTTCAAAGGGGCATAACCCTACCAATGAGTCGTTAAATCTTTTCGATTCAAATGTAACGATGCACCAGGGTCTGTTCCTGAACAAATTCCACCCTTTGTTTTTTTCTACCTATCTACCGGAAAGAATAATAATAGTAATTAAAAACCAATTGTTCAGAGAACAATTGCAGGTCTTTCCACTGAAAACAATGTATTTTAATATGAAAGTTGTAAAATTAAGTTTAAAATGTCATTTCAATCGTCAACTGATAGGTTATTGTACGCTGATTCCAGAAATATATGGTTTCTATACAATATTTTTTAAATAAGGGAGATAATTTGTTACTTTCGGTTTGAAAAATGTTACTTCCGATAATATTTGAATATTTAATTGACACTGATTCCAAAAAGATCTGGTTCTATATACTTTTTTATTAATAAAGTACAAAAATAGCTACTTCCGGTTTACACAAGGTCACTTCCGGTTGTTTTTTTCAAGGTTAAATGGTTTGATACCTTTCGCCAAAAGTCTCATGGATATATCATGTATAAATATGAGCTGAAAGCAAAGGTCAAAAACTAGAACGTCAAATTAATCTATGACCTTGAGATCAATTTCAAGGTCATAAACCAAGGACCTCAAATCAAAAGACCATAGGACTTAATTATATTTGGTTAATCAGTTATATCACCATACACGTATTTTTAAATACAAGAGGGGAGAAAACTCACTTTTACGTTCAACGTAACCTTGCAATCAAAATTTACGTGTTACGACATGTCGCAACTAACAATTTAGAAAAAATAATTTGTCGATATCTTATACAGTTTCTGGAAATTAGTGGAAATAAGCCAAATTCAAAAATTGGAATATGACCTTGACCTTTGACCTTGACCTAATTTTTATTTTTTTGGACCAAGGACCTCAAATCAAAAGATCCTTGGTCTTTAGCACTTATGGTTTACAAGATAGAAATGCATATCACTTATATCAAATGCATAAGGGGAAATAACTCTCATATGGAGCGTTCATATCACTTCGGTCAAAATAGGACAAATCATGCGAAGGATATAACGAGCAATTTTGTAAAATAAATTTGTCATAATATTTTACGGTTGCGAAGGAGATGCGCTAACAAGGAAAACAGTGTTTGGGGAGATAACTCCTACAAAGAAAAGTATTCGTTTACGCAGGGTAAATTTCAAAAGCGCATAAACTGTTCGATATCATATACCAAATATCTAAGCGACATATTGCGAAACAAATGTTTATCGCAAGAACAAAATTAGGCGGAAGAAAAAAAAAAAAAAAATAATCAGAAGAAAAACAATAGGTCTTTCCACAGAAAAGTGGAAAGACCTAATAATAATAATAATCAGAAGAAATACAGTAAGGTCTTTCCTTATAGAAAAAGGAAAGACCTTAATTACAAATTTTAAGACAAGAGAAAATGCGTGGTTATTATGTACGCTCAAAAATGCAATGGGTAGAAGAAGGAGAAAGATCCTCAAAATATTTTCTCAACTTAGAAACTAAGAACTTTGTTAATAAAACAATTAAAAAATTAACAGCTGCTATTAAAAGAATGAAGAGTAATAAAAGCCCAGGATCTGATGGGTACACCAGTGAGTTTTTAAATTCTTTTGGATAGATTTAGGTAAATTTGTTCTTAGATCAATCAACTATTGGTATAATATGGGTGAAATGTCAGTATGCCAAAAAAGAGGGATAATTACTTGTATACCAAAGGGAGATAAACCAAGACAATATATGAAAAACTGGCGACCAATAAGTCTTTTAAACACAATTTATAAACTTGGGTCTAGCTGTATCGCAGAGCGTTTGAAGTCTATTTTATCACTTTTAATAAGTAATGATCAAACAGGGTTCATTCTTGGAAGATATATTGGTGAAAATACTAGACTAATTTATGATATTTTATTGTATACAGAAGAAAATGATTTACCTGGTATTCTCCTCCTTATTGATTTTGAGAAGGCGTTTGATTCAATTTCTTGGAGTTTTATTGAAAGTGTATTAGACTTTTTTAATTTTGGACCTTCTATCAAACATTGGATCACTACTTTTTATACCAAAATTCAATCTGCAGTAACTCAAAATTGCCATCTCTAAGATTTTTTAGAGATTCAAAGGGGATATCTAATTTTTTCTGAAGACCCCACCCACAAATCGAAATGGTCGCCATGGCTAAAAATAGAACATAGGGGGTAAAAATTATTTTCCTGTAATTTTATTTTAATACAATTTTCTTGTCAAATATCACGAAATTTACATTTTCAACCACAATTCCTTATCCCAAGATATAATAGCTTTATTGATTTTTTTAACAGTAGTTCGTATTATGACAAAATATTAAAACTGAATTAGAATAAATTTCCAACTGGCTAATATATTGACTTAATCATAGCACGACGATGTTTTGACAGAAACACATGTTCGAATCAAATATACATGTATTGTAACTGCAACTAGTTGTGTTTATTTCCTAAAATAGCAAAACAGCTATATTTTGAGCAATGTCAATTTTGAATCACTTTTTGTACAATGAGAGGTTCATTAAGGAATTATAATAAGTATGCAATTAAATTTCCAATTTAAACAGCTATAAATGTATAAATTTGAGTCGCAGTATAAAAGCAATATTAGGTCTATGTCAAAAACAAACTTTTTTGTATTCGGAACAAAACTGGGGAAGTACGCAGTAAAACCTCGCATACAAAACAGTTTATATTTTTCTGACATTGACCTTATATTGTAAATTTATGTCCCGAATAAAAAAGCACTCATTATATGAACAGTTATCGTAAGCATTATTTTGATTTAAGTTTTTTTTTCTTTTCTGTTTTCTGTTTTTTTCTTTTTATTAAATGTGAATACAGTTTGATTCTAATTTTCTTTAAAATCAAAAGAAGTTGCGGTAAGCAGGTTACTTTTATTTTGTTTATAATTGCAGAATATGTTTTTATTTCGTGTCAAACAGCATTGAACTAAGTACACATAAACAAGGGATGTCAGACAAAGCAGAAGTTAGAAGAGTTTCTGAAGCTGATTATGATGTTGTAATGTCAATTAGATCTGGTGTTTATGGTGGTTATGATTATCTTCCGTCCATGTTTAAATCCCTTATAACACAGTCTCACAACAAAGGATATGCGTCAATTATTAATGGAAAATTTGTAAGTTTTATTTAACTTCGTTTTTATCTGATTTTGTTTTAAAAAATGAGGATAGTAATTTGAAATTGCAATACGAACCATTTAAGTCAAAGAAAAACAATAGGTAAAGGAAAACAAATGTTTTAGAAAAATACTCAAGAATGAACGGCGTATGTGAACTGTAAATTCAGAAACTTACTAAATCAAGACATAATTAGAATCGATGCAGCAAAGTTTAAACGAATATCAAAATTCACTGAAAATGACGAGTAAGTAAGTTATCAGCCTTATTTGAATGTCTTATCTTTTGTCGTTAAACAATAGTTACAACTCAAAACCCTTACTATAAAGAAATGTATTAGATTGAAAGAAATGGTCATCCTACATTCAATCTTAAAGCACATCAAATGTACTTTGATTAGACAATTAACTAAATATTTAGATCATTTTCGCAGACAAAACTATAATATTAACATTGTTTAATATCGCAGTGATACCTTTGAAGAGTCATTACTTTTCGTTTATTTAATTAAATGTCTTTGTATTGTTGCTCTGTTGATCCTTTATATATATGTTATACTAGGGAAAAAAACGCGCAAGCAGGAGTTGAAGACTACTTGAAATGTTTATGGTGATAACACAGCTTGGGTTCGTGTTTTTCAAGCTGTTTTTTCCATTGGTGCATTATGTTGATAGTTTTAATTAGTTTGTTAGATCTCCTTCCATAGGAGTTTAAATGTCTCGATTTTACACAAAAACGTTTTAGAAAGGAGAAAATAACTCATAGAAAAAGAAGACTACCTCGAACACTGATGAATAAAGATGTCTCAGTTGCGCATGGTTGTAGTATTTCTTATTTGGCGAAAGGTGCGAGTGAAGTTTTGTCTCTGTGTGAAACATGTGCCCAAAGAACGGAGGAAATAACTACGCTTACGCTCAGGGTAAAATAATCGAATATGATTGCCCAACCCATGCTTAAATGAAAACAAATCTACGGCTGCCATGAATTATTTCTTAAATAATACTTCAGACGATCGTTGGCTTGAAGACAAACCGGATAAACAAATTTGGTCTCATAATTTAATAGTATAGTTACATTACAGGTGGCGTTTTGCATGGTTTCAAAAGTGGATGGAGGCAAAACCGTTGTTACCAGAGCAGGTCGGGTCAACAAACAATACGAGGGTCGTGGTTTATATAATGCCCTTAAATTATATCTGCAAAAACATGTCTTCAGTGATGGAACTATTTCAAGTCATACTGTCGTTTATGATGACACAAATCAATCGATGATGGATAAGACATCTAAAGGAGAATTCACGTTATTGATGAAAAGGGTCTGTAAATTATGGCGGCAAAAGTAAACCGATGTTCAAATCTAATTGATATATTTTAATAAAACACACCAAGGTTATTAAAATACAATCACTGCGAAAAACGCATAAACTATAAAAGAACTAGGCATGAAGTGTCAACAGGCTAAGCGTTTACTGCTATCTTTGCTTCACATGAATTGTAATTCTTAATTTTAAAATCAGAATATCTTGAATTGCTTTATAACACTATAGTCGCCGTCAGGTAAAATTGGCACAATGATTTTTGTCAAAAACAAATTTAATATCAGCCGCGTTTACTCGAGATGATGTTTTTTTATTTAGCGGAAGTAAAATCCTGTCCAAATATCCACTACTGTCCTACCTTTTATTGTGTTTGCACACTGTATAATCCTGACCTTTACATTTTTCAAGATTATTTACATTGAAAAACCGCCATCTTGGTTTCTATGAGGTTCCCTTTTTACATAACATTCGTTAATATCCTTTTCATTGATGATTCAATTTCCCGCGCTTTTTACGTAAAGATGACGAAAAGCTCCGAGAAACACAAGAAAATGGAGAGCACGTGAACTCCACGGCAACAATTCCGGTAATAACAATGTCGGATTCCACCATACAAAATAATCTTGGATTACGTGAAGGTCAGGATTATACTGTGCACAAACAATAAAAGGTAGAACAGTAGTGGATGTTTGGATAGGATTTTTCTTCCGCTAATTGAAAAACATGATCTCGAGTAAACGCGGTCGATATTTAAGAAAATTTTGACAAAAATCATTGTGCCAATTTTACGTGACGGCGACTATAATAGACGTACTGTTGCAAATGTTTGGGTTGAACATATATTCAATATATTCTAAGTTAAGAAATACTGCGAAGTGGAACTTCATTATTCAGATATGTCAATAACGTGTTATGCAATATTTGTAAGAAACTATTGTAAAATTGCCGCTGCTTTTTATTACCTAAAACGTCTGCTTTGTTCGACGTCTTGATACAATCACATCTTTCTTAAAAGTTATAGATAACAGACATTATTAAAACAAAAAATAGAATTAATAACCCATTCCGATATTAAATGAGATATGAGATCTTTATAAAAAAAGAAAAGAAAATTAGTATACAACAATTATATGTTCTTTATAAAAATGTCATAGTACTTAAGTCTTGTCGTTTGTACTCTCGGTAGAAATACATAAAACTACACTTAGTACATGACATGGTTTAGATGCACAAAACGTTTAATTTCTTTGCTAGACCAAATGACACAATCATTTTTAGTCATTCCAAACTTGCTATGCCATTATAAATATGCCTTTCAAATGACATTTCATATGAAACTAATATGATAAAGCAAATAAAACGTCAAATAATTTCTTTTAAAAAACATTCTATACCGAGGATTGTATGAAGTTTAACATATACCAAGTATGAATATATCTTGATTTTACGAGGTTACTAGTTGTTAATGTCATACATGTATATGCTCTTTGTATTTTTGTTTTCAAAATTGCCGTCCCTGTTGTAATTTGTTTGATGAACGAATGTCTTTTTTTTTCCAGAAAGTAATTGGTTACAGAATAGATTTTGATAAGATGTCAGTTATTGCGAAGAGAACACATACAACAACAAATACTCGTACTTTGAATGAAGTTGATCTTATAACAGTTTTTAAGTCTAGAAGTGTATGTTCTACTCTGTTCCCACAGGAGCGAATCATATGTAATTTTGTACCATATAGACTGACAGAACGAAACATACCACTTATCTTTTCGGAAGTTTCTCTTATTGTGGGTACTGGTGAACCAGAGTTGAGTTTTATTACTTGTGGAGTTTACTATCGTTCTGAAAATGGCCATACCTTTATCATTGAAGTGTATGGAAATAACAATTTCATTAGAGAGCATTTGATACTTCATTTTCAACACGCATTACAGTACTACCCTAAAGAAATAAATATCCTAATAATGTGCAAAGAAAATGCTGCTGATAAAATAGATAGCGAAATAAAAGAATGTCAACTAAGTAATATGGATGTTGGATTTAAAACAGTGTTCTTGGTTGAAAAGAACATTAAGTAAAACAATTAAAGGAATTTAAGCAATAGGACAATAAAGGTTGTAAAAATATCACTCAATGATTTCAGAATGCGATTATTAAATGCTGTTTACAAAATTATATTTTTGTTTTTGCTTCTTCAGACTTTTTTTCAATCTAGTTTTTTGGTTATAAAAAACACTTATACCTGGTACCATATATATTCCGTTTACTTACGAATGTATGGGATTTTGTTGGATGGACAACTACTATGTATCACACATCTGCGACACAATATGAATTCGTCATGTTTAATCATTCGCTCTAGTAAATTGATAACAGCTGGTCAATAAGTTTTTGATAAAGTGTCTTTCCTTTCTGTCTCTAATTAGTTAGACTGCTTTGTGTTGTTTAAAT
Organism: Mytilus galloprovincialis; assembly: GCF_965363235.1. NCBI lineage: Eukaryota > Metazoa > Mollusca > Bivalvia > Mytilida > Mytilidae > Mytilus > Mytilus galloprovincialis. The sequence goes on from NC_134844.1 coordinate 11,862,293, forward strand.
GTCTTGTTTTCTAGAGCTAGCTCAAAGAACGTTGATTTTCTTGAACGAGGAATACTGCTTTCTCAAAAGTTGCTAAGACAGGGCTATGAATCAATCAAATTAAGGTCATCACTTAAGATATTTTACGGTCGTCATCATGAGCTGATTGGCCATTATGACAAAAGTGTGTCAGAAATCATATCTGATATTCTTCCTCAGTCATAATTACCTTCCGTCATTACCGAACTGAACAAAGAAATACCACGACGGGTGCCGTATACGGTGCAGGAAATGCTTACCCTTCCGGAGCACCTGATTTCACTCCCGGTTTTTAGTGGAGTTCGTGTTGTTTCTTATTTATTATTCATAACTGTTGATGTAAATGTCCTTTGGTTTTTTTAGTCTTTGTTTACCCCTTGATTTTGATTGTTATTGTCTTTTTGGTTTTTTTTTGTTATGGGGACCCAATCACGTGCACTTTGTGTATAATCGGTCTTATTGCATACATAGTTACACATTATCTGCTTTTCAATTTTATATATTTGCAGATTTATGTTTGAACTTCTGTATGCAAAGTATCAGGTTCTTTTGGTGAATGCAAGTCTAGTTATTGCAATATCGGTTAAATTTTGCACACAAATCATGAAATGGCAACATTTTTTTCCTTATTCGTATATTTTAAACATAGAGTGCTGCTGTCATCTAGTCACATAATTGTATGTTCTAGTTGACAATTTTCTGGATCTATTTCTTCAATTAATTGACCGTATAAGTATTTATACTCAAATACAAATTTTAGCATCGTGTTTATGGTTTATCCATTCAGAGGTAAAATTTACTCTGAAAATAACAAAACGCTTCTTCACTACCATTTTATTTTCTTAATTGTGATAAAATAATTTTGATTTTAGTATATTGCATTTTTTTTAAAAAAAATTAGACGTTAAGAAGTCAAAACTACTAACCACTGTGATAGTTCTTGAAAAAAACATCTATAATACTATTTTCTGAATTTCAAAATAGATCAGTAATTATCGAGGCTTTTAATAAAGGGCATTGATGATAAATGTTACCTTACATATACTATAAATAGATACGATTATGAATAAATAAAAGCAACAGTATATACTGCTGTTTAAAAGTCATACATTGATTGAGAGAAAAAACAAATCCGGGTTACTAACTAAAAACCGAGGGAAACATATCATCTATAGGAGGAACACAAAGGAACAACAGAAACACAGGCATAGATAGCCTTAGCCGTATTTGGCACCATTTTTGGGAATTTTGGGTCCTCAGTGCTCTTCAACTTTGTAATTGTTTTGCTTGATAACGTTTTTGATCTGAGCGTCACTGGTGAGTCTTATGTAGACGAAATTAGCGTCTGGCGTATTAAATTATAATCCCGATACCTCTGATAACTAATTGCAACACAAACAAACGCCAACATACATAGAAACGGAATATTGCAACTGCCCTATCCCGGTCCTTATTCAAGACATTTTAAGAAAAAACTGGCGAGTTGAACCTGGTTTTATGGCTGGCCAAACCTCCAACTTATATGCCAATGTTACAAAATATCGCATAATTAAGTGACATGTACACCATTTAATGACAATTAACATCTTTCATTAACGACAGCGCATGACTCTACATACAGTGATGCATAATCCCTCTATTAAGGTACATATTCTACCAGGTATTTTTCTCACTGCATTATAATGAACATGTTTTCATTGTTTTAAGCGAATTTGTTTTGAAACATTCGTTTGGTTTGAATAGAGTAAATTTGGAATGACAGATACAGTGATGTCCGATTCAGAGCAGAGAGAAGGGAGGAGCGTAACGGAAGCTGATTACGATGACGTAATGTCCATCCGATCATCTGTTTATGATGAATATGATTATCTCCCCTTCAGTTCAAATCATTAATCAACCAACCAAGACAACGAAGGATATGCTACAATTTTGAATGGACAATTTGTAAGTTATGATTTAAGAGTCGAGTAAAGCTTCATTGAAATGACAAATCAATTCGAGCGTCACTGTTAAGTCTTTTATAGACAAAACGCGCGTCTGGCGTGAATACAAAATTTAATCCTGGTATTTATGATGAGTTTATTTGTAATACAATTTTTTTTTAATTTAAGAAGACGAAAGAAGGATAATGGAAAATAATTATCTGCATTGAGAATAATGTTTTACAGTGATAGATATAACCAGCTTGAAAATCTGATACCTGGTTATTGAGAATTGATATCTGGTTATTGAGAATGATAACATTCGAAATTCAGCTTTAATATAGTTCTATATATAAGGAACAATCAGGATTAACACTGTTAATAGTTCTTGTCATCAATGAGAAGAGTAAAATATACATTATTGAAGCTACAAAATACGGAATATTAAATATAATGTATGTCTTATTTTCCTGTTTCATCTTATGGCGTTTTCATTGCTTTATTGTTACGTGACGCCCACGTTTGATAATAAAATAAGGAGTTAATATGCAAGAGTAAACTCCTTGTAAAGGAACTGATCCAAATGGGAAAATGATTAAACTTTTTGCAAAACCAACCATTCCACAGATAACACAACCTAGAACTTCGAGTGATTTTAACTTTTTTTTATATTTATTTGACACCATCTTAACACTTAACATGTCATGTCCGAACTGATGTATTGGCTACTGGACTGCGGTATCGACTGATTAGTTACAAAGATACAGAACTTATATTTCAATCTGTTACATTATTACAAGACTCATAAATGGGACTCGAATAAATCCAGTCATTAAACGGTTTAACATACTTCAAAAAGATTATTCAATCAGCTTTTTATTCGACATTCGTATTTTAATTAGTTACTAATTTCTTATTGAAAGCGTACCATTGTATTGATACTTAAAGGGGCGGATACGTTTGTTCTGCCTTGATTGAAAACGACGCTATTGTTAACATGGTTAATATGTCGTCAGAAAATAGATATATTCAACTTCAAAATATCTAGTTCTAGGTTTAGTCCAACAAATTTGTTTTTGTAAAATCGTCAGTAAATACCAGTTTTATGTAAGACATGTAGTGAAATTGACATTACAGACATTTTTTTTTAAAGATTTATGTACGTATTTCCACAGGTAAAATAATGATTCTGTACGTTTTAATTCACTTAATTCAAGCCAATTTATAATATGGTGATTTTGGTGGTCGGGCATTTGGATGGTTGTAGTGGTATAGTGAATATAGTGGTACCTATTTATGTAACTAATTCCTCATACATTTTTCACCAAGACTCCTAAACCGTTTCAGAATAATTGGGCACATTAAGAGGCTGTACCCGAGTGTTATGTAAGTTTTAGTGAATTAATCCCTCATTTCCCAGACCTGATTGGAGGATATAAAATTTCCACTTTATTTTACAAATGCATAAAGTGTACATTTTACTAGCGTTGGCAAAACTTAATCAGTGATAAAGCCTTACATAAAAAATGAAGCATTAGCTACGATTTAGAAAAAATGTGTCTCTGTTATGCGTCAAACATATATAAAACCAGAATATTGAAATCATTTTTCCCTACTAGAAGTCAGTATGGTTCAATTTGTCAAAAATACACACCCAAAACATCAATACAAAAATCGTTGATGTATTATAGGCTTCCAAGTCATTAAAGCAATTAATTTGAACCTGTATTCATGCGATCTTTATTCTAACCTTACATGGAGATGGGTTTTGTATGTCTCTTTGTTAAAAAGAAAAGAGTACCAACAAGTGATACAAGGAATCATCAGTTAGAAACATTTCATTGGCCAATTCAAGTAAAAATCATTCTTATAAGACAAAACGATAATTGGTTATTTTGACATTTTTACCTATTATGTCTGTTTGTTCATTCATCGTAGTCAATATAATGGAATTTTATGCGACTGTACCAAGTCAGGAATCTGAAGGTTGTTAACAATTCGTTTTTGTTATCAATATTTATAGATTCCTATATCGGGTCATAGCATTATTAGAAGGTGATCCCGATGGTTAATTAGGTGGCGTCAAGTCTAAAACAACGCATGAAATGCTGATACAGTATAACTTATTTAATTATCATTAATCGTTTATCTTGCATATTTTGTAATTTGATGTACGTTTTAAAATATGTTATATAGCAAATATGAACATGTGAATCATATTTGTGAACATGCATTTCACAGGTCATTCCCCGTTAATATCGTTTTTGATAGATTTTGAAAATAAATTCATTTAGGGTAAGGCTGCGACTCATATTGAATGATCAGATCTAAAATTGGGACTAATTTGTATGATTTGCAGTTATGTATCAATGTATTAAAAAGTTTGAACCTTTGAAACAAATTTGCAAAACAAGAATCTAAATATGATATTCGTATCTAATAGACAAATATCTTATATTTTTTATTACTATTGGATTTTCGAAGTCAATGACTTATTTTCGTACTTATAGGTGGCGTTCTGTTTGGTTTCCAAGGTTGATGGAGGGGAAACTATGGTGACTAGGGCAGGTCGGATCAACAAACAGTTCGAAGGACATGGCATATACAAAGCACTTAAATCATTTATTAAACAATGCCAATGCAATGGTACCGTGTGCTATCATGCTTATATTGCAGCTGACACAAATCAACTGATTTCGGGCGCGATTTCTAGAGGGGAACTTGCTGTGTTGGAGAAGAACGTACGTTATTTATATTTTTATGAACAGGAACTATTAAAATAGAAGTTAACATTGGGTCATGTAAGCTATTTCTGCCACCTTGCGTTTGTCGTCAACCATAGGTTTAAATATCATCAGTAATCTTCTCTTCTAAAGCCACTAAACCAATTCCATCTAAACTTGGCCGAAACGATCATCAATGAATCTTATATAAAATGTGTGTCCAGCTCCAACCAACCAATCAACATGGCTAACATAAAGCATAATGGTAAAATGAATGTTAATGTTTGATGTCTTCAAACCATAAAAGACGCAGAATATATGACGGTTTGTAATGCTCACATTGTCAAGATCAGTAAACAACGTTACATTTCTACCAAACTTATCTGATGTAGCCTTGTGTTTGTTATTGCATTAAATGAGATTTTTGATCAATTTAAACGTTTTAAAATTATAATAGGAAGAAATGGTAAATTAATAAATATATAAGTAATAACTAATATATATAATTACTTACAACCCCTTCATTTGATCTTTGTTCGGTAGTTGTCTCATTCGCAATTATACCACATCTGCTTATTTACATTACAAAAAAAAACAAACAGTAAAGCTTTTAAAAGATGCATGCACTTACTGATAACTACTAGAAGTTCAAAACACTTTTCCACCTGATAAATACAGGTGTATTAAAAGATAAAATACAGGACTTATCATTAATGTTTGTAAGTAACTGGCAACACCATGACTCGTTAGGGGACGACCATTTGATATTCAGGGGGAGGAGGATTTTGAAAATAAGCTTTGATAATCACAAAAATAAATGGTTTGTTCTGTGATAGTTTGAAAATTAATTACCTGACTTGTAATGTATTCTAAATAAATAACTCACCAGGTCTAATCGAAAGTATGAGATGGCACCAGATTCTTCAAAAATTCATTTTTTCCAAACAAAAATTAGTGAAACTCTTCCAAAATATTTTAATTATAAAAGTATAAATATTATTTAAATATACTTGAAATGTCTGAAAACTGATTTCACTTAAATTTTCTCAGGAACTCTTACCCCTCTTTTATTTAACAGGGCCGTAACTAAATCGAGGCAAATGCCTCATGTAGGAAATTTCAAAACCAAACGCTTGTCTCCATATCAAATATTGTGTTCACGGCGAGTGCCTTGCAAGAATCAAGTTCTGTTCTGCCTCATGCAGACGCAGCCCCTGATTTTTCGGGATCAATGGGTCTTATTTATTTGTGTTTTGTTCATTGATTGCCCTTCTGTATTTTGTTAGTGTTGCATTCCTTTAGTATTAAATTTAGTAATTTTGTAATCAACTTGATCATGATTTAAAAGAAAAACAGCAGCCACAGACTTAACTATGTGAAGTACATTTTTGCTTTATCATGTATATTAGTCTTTTGATATTGTCCCAAGAAACTTAAGTCTTACACATTTTTACATTTTTCTTTGAGATCAAAATATTTTCAAAAAAATATTAAAACAGAACTTGAATTTCAGAAAAAAGAAAGAGTCTGTGGAACACCCAGAAAGCATGATTTAGCATCATTTCTTCTATAGCTTCTTGGTCCTTCAGAGGCTCCAAAACCTTAAATTTTGTTCCCTCGCTCCGCTCGGCTAAACATTTTTGACAATACTTATAAAAAAGCTAGTTATAACCATACTTTAATAATGTGTATATATGCAATACATGTATATGCAGTAGGAAGTATAGGAGATTAAATCTGCAGAGGACGATGATTAATTCTGATTAAATGGTACATAATAATTTGACTATACATGTATTATTTATAATAAACAAATAATTAACAAATTGTATGTTTCAGAATATTAAAAATATAGTTGTGAAAATAAAGAATCAGTTCCGAACTTTACTGAAAATGTAAAATCTTGCTTCAAAAGTGCAGAAAATAGATTATGTGTTCTCTTAGTTTACAAAAATAAATAACCAATCCAAATCAAATCCTCCTGCCCCCCCTTTCCGCCCCCTCCAGAATATCAAATGGTCGTCCCCTTACTACCAAATACGTTCATAGTCCTACTGTACACTTAATGTTAAAAAAACAGGAATAAAGATTCGCCTCACGTTTAACTACAGTATAACGTTCTAAATGTGATTACATTCATGTTTTGAAATATAACTCATGGGTATTTTTTTTATTACAAAACACTGTTTTCTACAAGATAGAGGATAATTTAAGAGCTCTCATAGAAGGGATGAACACACCACAATATTCTCGTATCATGTCACCGGCGGATATGGAAGATGTTTTTCAATCTAATGAAGCATGTATAAAACTATTTCCAGAGACGAGAATAATCTGTAATGTAGTACCGTATAGACTTAAAAAATAGAATATTCCATTGATGTTTTCGGACCTTACCTTAATAGTAGGAAGTTATGATTCCGAATGGCATCTTATCACTTGTGGATCATATTCAAAATGTGAAAAGGGGCATGTTTATGAATTGTATGTTTATGGAAATAGCTTTTTCATGAGTGAACACGTAATTATTCATTTGAAAAATAGCTTGAAATACTGTCACATTCATGGAAATCGGAGTATCTGGTTGAAAGCAAATTGAAGTAAAAATATCATATCCGGAACTAAAGAGTACATAAAAGAGAAAATAATATCATATTTACTGCATTTTTATTGATTACAATTACTTAAATAAAACATTGCATTACTTTGGTTAGTTATTCTCTTTTTTTCAATCTGACGAATATCCCTCTTGGTAACACTTAGATGTCGCCACAGTGAAATTGTGTCAACATTTCCAACCTTATAATAATATTTTGAACAACCTTATTCTGAAGTGAAATATATTTGATCTTAATAGTATACATTGTAAAAGAAAGTACTACGAGTTAGACGACCAGTGTTTAATATATATTTAATTCGTTCACCTAAAAAACAAAATAGTGTATATAGCAAAAATATCTCAACAAATATAAAAATATGTCGAACTCCAAGGTCATTTAAAAAAAGGTGGGAGCAGAAAAACTCTGCCAAAATCAAATCTCGACTATATCAAGCAACAGAGCAAAAAAAAAAAAACAACTGTCATATCCCCGACTTAGAAAACATGTAAATGTATTTTCCGAGGAGAAAAAAATGGTGGATAAATAGTATTTTTGCATTATTCATAAGTGAATTGTTTGTAACGAGTCTTTGGGAAATATGACATTTAGCCTTAATCTTATTTTCAAGCTCCATTTTACAGGCCTACGTATAAGAGCACTAGCTGTCAAATTCATGGTCACCGATTTGACTCAAATTCTCATATTTGATTTATAACAATGTAAAACATTTATCCAAACTGTAAAAAGTCTGAAATAAACAGTATACAGAGCATGGGGTAGATAATATATAGGTTCGTTTCGTGTGTATTTTAGTCCAGACGCCATCTAATTAACTATCGATTTGACCTCAGATGACCATATAAGCGATGTAAACATAAATAAAGATATGAATAGGTTTAACCAACACGTGCAATTGGATTTTTATAGGTCTGTTTGATTTTATTTTATAAATTAAAAATAAATGTTTCTCATTGTTTTTAACCGTATAAGAATGATTTCATGTGCATCGAATTAGTAATCAAAATAATTTACCGTAGTTTCACTTTCATTGTTGACATTCTTTTTCTTTAAATAACCAGTACACGTACAATGCATGCGTTGTCAATCTCTAGCTAGGGGTTAAATTGAAGTTCACATGAATACGGATTTAAAGAGGTCGACTCATTCACTTGCAAGTGAATTACTAATTATCAAGTTTTCTTAGCGTAATTTGACAAAATTGAACCTTTTTGGCTGCAAAAAGCGAATTGTTATTTCACAATTTCACTTTCATTATTGATTGAACAGAAAAAAATCAAACTTTAGATTTTTTATGTATCTCGTAGCTAGTGCCTCTTTAAGGACGAGATCATATCAAATTTTATTATGTCAACAATATTTCGTCTGTGCATAGGGTGCAAGAATAGTTTGTCCATTTGAATGTTCTATATTATATTGATATCTATGTTATTCTCTTATGATCTTGATAACGTTGGCGGTCTTCCTTGTAAAAGATAGCCTGCAGACATATTGTAATGAGATATATTCACCTAATGGAATTAATCAGATATGGATTAAAAATTTAAAAGATCTTCCCAAAATCTTCAATCACAGGCTTTACAATTGCATTTCTAAACTACTTATTACAAGAATAACTACATCGGTTCATCAAACAGAGCCTTTTTACAATTCCTTGTATAAAGTAATGCAACATCTTACTTAGCAAGAAACCACACTAATTCCCACAACAAATACATAGAAGATAAAATCATACAAAGAATACTTTTTTTCATTTGTTGAGTTTTGTTGAATTATATTTCTACAAACAGTCAAATGGGTATTATTAATGCACCATTACTTTCCAACCTGCTCTAGTAATCATAAAGCAGAATTCATACAGAACATTTTGAAAGAAAACAATTTAAAGCATCTTTCATAGTTCTTTAATTTTACTTTCACACATATTGATGATGTTGAGCTACTCAACAACTAATTATTCAATAAGTTCTTACTTCTAATACATTCCAGTGAACATGAAATTAAGGATAATAGCGAAAGTTGTATGTCTGCTTCATTTCTAGTTTTCCTCAATATTGATTTAGGTGGGCAATTTAAAACTAAAATATTTAAGACAAACTTTAAAATTTCAACTGCCAAATATCAACTTCCTTATCTAGCAGCAATATGACCTCTCCTCAATCGTATAACATTAACAAAATTCAGTAAATATTACCTTGAACTGACTCTTCCTAATCGACGTATTTTATTTTGCCTTCGGTAAAGTGTTTTAATGACTAGCATGTTGTCCTTCGTAACGGTTGCCATATGATTTGAATGACAATATAAAATATCTGCCTTATTAATGAGTGACAGGGGGTAGTAGTGTATCCTGGTACCTTTGATAACTATTTACCGATGATTAAAATTCAAAAATTCGTTTTCGTTTTTATTTTCATTTTTTGCCAAACAAGGAAAAGATTAAGGGACTCGCATAAAATCCAAATAAGTATTTGACAAATTCAAATTCGTTTTTGCCAGTAAAAATTTCAAATTTGTGCTCAGTGACAATGAAGTATCGTCTTTGAACACCGGCTTTGTCTAGTTCATCTTTAGTTTTCTATGAAATTGTGTATTCATTCTTTGACTTTTTGTCATCACGTTGTCTGTTTTCGACTCGTTGTTTTATTGCATCTTTAACAATTTGTTACATTAAAAAATTTACTAAAACACTCTCTATCAATTTTCATTATTGAATAATTGTTTTATTTTCAATTTATTTGCAAATATTTAAGCAAGTAACCAGCCTGCAAAGGTAGATCTTCGCCATGTATCACCATAAACGATACCTGTTTGTCCACATACACCATCGTTCGCTGTTCTAACAAATACAGTATCACCTTGATTGACATGTGCGACAACTGTAGACGTCGAAGTTTGATGCACATTTAGGGAACCGCTATATGCGTATGCATGTCCATATATTGCCTCGTTGATAAGCAAATTTGTGCATACCTCATGATCGCTTCCCACCATTAGGGTGTATGTAAAAACGTAAACACCAGATGTCGGAACGATAAATATACCAGTGTGTCGATTGTACCCATTTCCTTCGTTGATCTGTACAGTATCAAATGTTAAGATATGGTGGTCGACAACGTGAGCCTCGTTCCTTGACATGTATGCACTGAAAGCGATTACAGACGATACTGTAGTTACTATAAAAATAAACAATAAACATATTAAGAAATGATACATTGTAGGATTTTTTAAAACTAAATATTACTTGAGAAAGTTTTTGTTTCCATGTTAATTTGAAAGTAGGTACATGATTTTTTAAATAAAAATATGGTGTTTAAAGTCAAGTAGGTGTTCAATTGTTCGAACAGAAAAAAATGGGAAATTCGCCAAGATGATTAATTTTCAGTTGCCCACACATAATACATTGGCTAGGTAGACAAGAGCTTACTCCCCCAGGAACATTTTTATATACCTTTTGGTTCTATAGCTCTTCGCATGTTTCGGTTCTTGTATATTTCAATTGTTGGGCTATGGGCAATCCCGATGAAGGTTAATACAGAAAAGTGCATTGGACGCTTACAATCTTCGCTTTTTGACAACTGCAAAAAAAAAAATACTTTCACTGTTGCATGCGTAGGAACCACTCTTAGCATAGTCCCGAATTGTAATTTACCTTTACCAATATGTTATTACCGAGAGTATAGAATTTGTGATAGCACTACATATTTACGAGTACAGATCAAGGAAGTTCACAGATCCATACGATTTGACGCAAATGAACTCTCACCTAAGTAAATTCGTAAGTGTGTCAGTGAGTTGTTGCGACGAGTTTTGGCGAGTTTTTCTACAGATACTTGCGAATGGCTACGATTTGACAACCCGTTAGGACTCTTGAAGAAAATTACGTGTATTTGGAGCATTGCATTAGACTAAACTATCAGTTTAAGCTTGAAAAGAAGAGAAAAACATAAACAGATATCTACTATTACCCAGCAACCTCTTCTGTATATCGCCTGTATTTATTTCTCCGGTCTGTAAGCTATTTGGTAACCCTCCTGTAAAGACCTTTGGATAATTTTCTGGTTTTCTGCTGCTTCCTTCATTATTATTTTCTGCTAATCCATCTCTACTGTCCATCTCAGATTTTTCACATTTAAGTTTCAAACCACAGGTTAATAATTTAGATTTTAAAATCTCAATAATTATGTTTTGCTTGCTGTTTTCTCTTCTCTGACTAGCAAGATGGAATTTAACAGCTTCAAGTTCGTTACCAAACTCATTCAGACGTCTGTTCTGTTCAATAATCAACAACTTCAATTCTTTTAAATCATGGCCGTCAACGATTTCAAATGTATAATGGGTATGAAAACCACACAATGCAATAAAAACTATTATTAAATAAGATCCTAACATTGTTCTTGTATGCCTACGTACATGTAAAGATAACAAACATGTACTAAATGTAGCACACTTAGATTAAAGGATAAGAATATGTGAGGTTAAAGATTAAAATGTGACACTTGAGTATTAAAATTTCCCTATACTTCCATCAGACAAAAAGATACTTTAACTTGCACCACATTTTTTATGTGCATATGCCAGGCTGAATTCCAACGGGTGCCTTTACATTTCCTTTAATTATTTGAATTAAGCTTTTTTTAATTTCTGTCAGTTAAATTACACTAAAATTGCGGTTTGAACTCCTGCATTTCGAGGTTAATCCGTTGATAATATATACCACTAGCGTTTGTGTTCGATTGCATTCAAATACTCGCTTTTTGTTTGAGACTCCTTAGAGAAACGGTGAAGAAAATGCATATGTATTCCATAAACAATGCAACACTGAAACAGTCTTGACTCATTAATAAAATTCTAATCCGGATTCCACTCCTACATACGAGTATGGTGACGTCCTAGAAGATTTAATATTAACTGACGTAGTATATATACATAGATTGTTTAGGGGCGGGATTTTCTGAGTCTCGATGCGTCGAAGACCCATTGGTGTCCTTGTGCTATATTATTCATTTTGGTCGGGGTTTGTCTCTTTGACAAATTTCTATTTTTCATTCTGTATTCTATTACTGCCTCATATCTTGAATTACATCTAGATATTGACAATGAGGGTCAGTTGAAAACAAAAAATTACGATTCCCAATTGTGAACTTTCCATTTCTATGTAGCAACATTCCAGCAGCGCCTGCATACGATACGATATTCCCGGGCTTGTATTTCCTATCACGATTTCCTTAATAGAGGGTTGCTGCTCACAAGGAAGCTATTAAACAAAGAAAAAAGAACATGGTGAAGTTGAGATCGTTCCTTCGTAAATTTTACGGACGCCATCATGAGTTGGATGGCCTTTAATGAATAACCGTTTAACAGATAATATCGGATATGTTCCTTATGTCGTAACTAAGATCCCCAACTTTTTCACGAATGTGACCAACTGAATTAAGACTATTTATATAATTACCGGGTTTGTAATAACATGAGCAACACGAAGGATGCCACGTGTGGAGCAGGAACTGCTCACCCTTCCGGAGTACCTGAGATAATCCCAAGTGTTTAGTGGGATTCGTGTTGCTTAGTCTTTAGTTCTTTATGTTATGTCTTCTGTTCTATTATTTGTCTGTTTGTCTTTTTCTTTTTTAGCCATGGCGTTGTCAGTTTATTTTCTTTGTATGATTTTGACTGTCCCTCTGGTATCTTTTGCCCCTCTTCTATAATTTATATTTTCGTGGTGTTGTTTGAACTATAACTTTTTATGTCTTTTATAATATTTCCAATGTGATGATGTGGCCAGATATTACAGAAATACGCCATATCCTTTTTGACTGTCCTAAATATGCAAATGACCACAATGTTCAAGTTGTCAAACAAGTACAAGCCTTTTTAAAGATATCAAAAAGATTCCTAGTGGTATAATGTTAAAATAGGTCAAACATATATTGTTATTATCATCATCCCTGTCTTTATTACATTTCCTTAATACATTCTACACTCATGTACCATACTACCTCAGTATTTCAATCATAATTGCAGATTCTTTGTCTTTATTTTTGAATATTGTCAATATCCAGTTAGAATTAACTTTGAAATAAAAATAAATCTGTTTGGGATACGGAACACGAAGATAAATAACAGCACAACAATTTTAGATCTAACGCAAATTTTTGGTTCTTTCCTGGCCGAGATTCGAACTCATGCTACTTAGATCTCGTGTCATCAAATCGCCTTGCACTCTGCCTGGCTCGCTAGACCACATGCACGACAACCTAGGCTTAGTGAAACTATGAAATAAAAATGTATATCATCATGTTATTATTATTTATTAACGCATATTACGAAAATAACAAAGAAGGTGTTGATTCATCTTTATTATTTTTTTCTAACCGAGTAACCAGCCAGCAAAGTTGGTTCTTCTCCATGTATCACCACGAATAGAGCCCGTTTGTCCACAACGACCATCGCTGGCAGTTCGCACAAACACAGTGTCACCTTGGTTGACACGTGACACGACTATCGAGGTCGAAGTTTGTATTACATGAACAGGACCGCTAAATCCATATGCATGGCCATATATAGAATCATTTATTATTAAATCGGTACATACTTCTGAACTGCTGTCGATAAGTAAAGTGTAGGTGAAGACATAAACACCCGTTTGTGGAACTATAAAGGAACCTGTATGTTTATTGTAGCCGTTTCCCTCATTAATTTGTACAATATCAAATGTTAAAATTTTATGGTCAACAACATGGCCTTCAGTCTTAGACATGTAGGCACTGAATGCTATTACAGGAGGTCTAGGTGTTACCGTCGTAGCTGCTGGTACTGCAACAAATGAATATAGTAAATATTAGTGAAAAGTGCAATATTACACATTACAATGGTACTGGTGTTAGTGCGTGACTGTAGTTACTAAAACTAGGTGCTCCCCAGCAGATGTTTAGTTACGCGTGTGTGTTTTGTCATATCTTTAGTTTGTTTTTTTATATATATTTTGAACATTTTGTGTTTGAAAGTAGAACTTTATTTCTATTAAATTCATCATATGTTCATATGCTAACCATATCGTAGATGTTTGCTTTTCTTAACAGTGTGGCTATTTCTTCGTGTCTTTTTTTTATTTTTTTTTTATTCATGTACGGTTTTTGTCTTAATAACGATTATCCCGTGTATTCTTTAATCTCCAACGTATAACGTTTAAAAGTATGGAACATAATCATAACAGTTTAGAAAATCTTGAAAAAAATGTAATCGTTGAATGCGGTAGTTGCATCCTTTATATCAAGCAATGATCGAAGCATAGTCAATCATACTATTGGAAGAAGCTATATACATTATTACTTTGATTCATTTGTCGTTTTTCAGTGCTTGTTAAAATGAAAAATACGTTATTTCAGGTTAAGAATTTCAGAAGAACAATCAAAAGACTGTTATCGTATATAAACTAGTTTCTTTACCTAATAACCGTTTTCTGTCATCATCATTGCTTCGTTCCATTCCATGACGTGTGCCGGACAGTCTATAATTTGCCCTTACTGCCTCTGTGTCATTGACGTATCCTTCCCATGACGGAATTTTCTGAATTTCCATTTCTTTGTGTTCCTTAACTCTTGCATCCGATGTCTGCACATTAAGAGCTTTGTCACTGTCGTTCGAATATTCATGCTTGAGTGAGTATGCAGCCAACTTTGCTCTCAGTGCCACTATTTCTGTATCTTGTCTGCTGTTTTCGGCTATTTGTTTTACTAGTTCCTCGACAATTTCATCCAAACGTCTACTTTGCTCAACTATTAAAAGTTTAAGCTCTTTTAATTCATGACTCTCGTGAAATGCATATGAAGTGTATGCCTGAAAAAGATACAAAACAGCCAAGTATGATAAATTCATTTTGAAGTAGATTACATTAAACTTGGCCAATTCAATCTTAGTGCAATGATAAGAGATGTTCCAATTAGATATGGTGTTCTATTGGTAATAATTCAATCTCGTTCGTGGGCCTTCTTAAAAAATATAAAAAAAGAAGATATGGTATGATTGCAAATAAGACAACTCTTCACGAGAGACCAAATGACACAGAAATCAACAACTATAGGTCAGCGTACGACATGTAACAATGAGCAAAGCCCATATTGCATAATTGTGAGCTATACAAGGCACCGAAATGACAACTGCAAAACAATTCAAAACCAAAACAACTAACGGCATAATATATGTACAAAATAATGAAATAAAAACAAATATGTAACAGCAACAATTAAACGACAACCACTGAATTACAGGCTCCTGACTCGGGACACGCACAAACAGAATGTTGCAGGGTTAAACATGTTAGTGGGCGCGAAACCCTCCGCTTATCCTGGGACAGTGGTGCAACAAAACAATACAATAACTGTAAAAAAAAAAAACAATAAACCAACAACGCATCTGATCAACAGCAACAAACAACAACCACTCAATTACATGCTCCTGACTTGCTAGTTGGGATCAGCACACACAGAATGTGCCGCGTTTAAACATCTTAGCGGACGTCCAATCCTTCCCCTAAAATGGGGCATAAGAACAAACTAAAAAAATCAGTTGAAATAGGCTTAACTCATCAGATTCAAATAAATAGAAATGCATCCAACAAAAACACAGTGGACGTGTCCTGGTACTTGTATAACCCAACAACAAAAGGACACTTAGTACAGATCTGAGAGTACTCGCAGTTACTGACATCTAGTTCAAAGCCAATAACAACGTATAGAATAATCATGCATCTAATATTGAAGCATATATATTCATCTATAGAAAATATTTGGTACCGTAATTAATGGGAAAGAAAACACGTTAATTAGTATCTGCTTCTGAATTATCTGAATTTCTTATAATACATAAATAGTCATTCATTGTGTATGAGGTGCAGCCTGATGAAGATATTTTTTTTTATGAAATTGTGATTTTATTTCCATAGATTTTAAGGGCACTAACATTTGATCGCAATGTTTGCCATCGATGCTGTATTCAAAGGGGTGAAAGGTATTTAAATAAGTTCATCCTATGAGATTGAAAAGTTGACGGATTGGTATAGTGTTCCCCATGTCCATGAAAACACTTGAAATCTGTGGAATTCCTTCGTTTTGTTCACATTCATTTTTTGTTTTTCTTAAAACCTAACCACTCCGAAGCACCGGTTTTGTGTTTTTTTTTTTTTTTTTTTTGGTTAGGGGAGGGAGGGGGGGTGTAGATGAGGCTGTAATTTTCGCCTTTTTTCACATGAATTAAATTTATTTTCACAAATACAAATTGTAAGCTCTCATTCACGGAAATTGTGAATTCTTTTTACATCAACACATTTTTCATTGAAGCTGCCACGAAGCCAAAGTTTAAGTTATTGTCTATTATTCTTGCCCATACTTTTTCGGTTTTCTTACTGAAGTGGTTTTGACATAACTGTGGTTAAGATGAAACTGTTATGCGACCCTGCAGTTTGCGTTCTGTAATAATCCTTTAAGATTTAGGACAGTTCGTATTTGGTTTTACCAGTACTCAATCAAGTTTTCATGTTAAAAGTCTCAAATTTTATTACCTTAGGTTGAGAGTTACCATTGATAACTCGAAACAGTTGATGATATGTGCATACCCATACAACAATATAGAGAAATCTCAGATGTTACCTAACATATAAAAGGGACAACTCATGACAGGGATGGGGTAATTAAAAATGTAATGGTAATTAAGTGTAATGCATTACAATTTTCCATGTAATTGAATGTAATGTGTAATTGAGCATTTTTTTAATTACATGTAATGGTAATTTAATTAATTACATTGAAAAAAGTATGTAATGCTCAATTACTTTTGAATTACATTTCAATTACATGTACTTTTATGGTGTTACAGTTAAGGATTTGTGTTTTATAATATAAATTGTAAAATTATATATATTTTTCAAATATTACTATCAATTCTTTTTAATGTATGAAGTCTGTAATTTTTTCTTAAGTTTTTATATATTTTATTTGACCTACAGATTTTTTTTTAATAGTCTTATAATTTAAAAAATGTGATAATTATATATATTAGGGTTGTTCAGTTTTTAAGAAAGATCTTTAACTAAATAGATTGATAAGTAATAAACACCTTGTTAAACACAAACAATGAAATGTGTCACTGTGAAACATCTTTCTGAGACAGTTCATTTAGAATTTAAAATCACTGCATACAATCATTTTGTCAAATTAGTATACACAAAAGGATTATAGAAATAAAAATTAACAGCTATAAAAACAAACAGCAATTAACCAGATTAAAATGTCATGGGGCAATGCCACTATTACAGATATTTTATTTAATTAGCAAAATATTGCTAATATTGAGACATTATATACATTGTTTGTACTAAAAAAAAATTTCAATATTGTGACAAGCACTTTTTTATATTTTTAAAGTAAAATAAAAAAAATTTTTAAATTAATTTATAATTTCTTTATTCATATTATGTTTAATTCAAATGAGTTCATTTCTGAGATGTCAAAATACCCCTCGATGTATTGGCAAGTTAATAGGAACAAATTCCCTCTCCTATCAATATAATGATCTTCTAATCAAAAAACTTCCATGTCCCGATCAAACAATATCTTGTACCATATTAGCTCCTGTCGAAAGACTATTTACAATTGCTGTTTTCAGACCAGAGAGATTCAGAATAATTGACAAAACATTAAAATAACTATATTAAATGATTATCAAATGCAACGCTTAAACTCTGCTTATATGAAAATTTTACACATGCATTATATAAACATGTAAATTATTGTTAAAATATATCATGATGAAATGTAATGTGTAATTTAATTAATTACTTTAGTAAAGTAATTGTAATTTAATTAATTACATTTCAAAAACTGTGTAATGTGTAATTAGTGTAATTGACCATTTTTGCAATGTAATGTGTAATTTAATTAATTACATTCCAATGTAATTGACCCCAAGTCTGACTCATGAGTCTGTTTGGAATAATATCTTATCCAATACGTATTGAGCAAATACAATTTGTTTAAAATAACCGCAATTAGTCATTCATCAAGGTCGTTCAATGTTGAATACTGAATTCATTTTTTTGTTTTTCTTAAAACATAACCACTCCGAAGCACCGGTTTTGTGTTGGGTTTTTTTTTGGGGGGGGGGGGGTGTAGATGAGGTTGTAATTTTCGCCTTTTTTCACATGAATTAAATTTATTTTCACAAATACAAATTGTAAGCTCTCATTCACGGGAATTGTGAATTCTTTTTACATCAATTTTGTGACTATCAATACCATAGCTATATGTACATAGCATACCACCCTCTTTGATGATGACAAAATACTTGACACTAGTTACTTTATAAGAAACATACAAATAAACGTATTTTAGCAATTAACCTATGAAATATGCACAACAAGGCATTGATGTAATGATGATGTTTGCATCGTAAAGCTCAGGATAAGATTATTATAAGTAGATATGTGAAGTAATTCAATCTAAGCGTCAAAACACAATTTCTCTGGTGAAATATCTTTCTCAAACACTGAGGAGTTTGACCAAACGTAATATGCACACAGTGTGTTTGTTTTTATGTCTAGGTGATGAATTCGAGATTCATATTGTTGTTTGGCAGAATCAAAAGGAGAAATAAATCAAGGTGCTTACAAAGACTTATGTCTCAAGTATACAAAGTCATTTCCTTTATCGGATAAACTAGGCCAAGTTTGATAACAGTCAAAATTCCGGATGCAAATGCTATTTAAATCTCAATTTCTCTTTTTCGAACTGATAAAAATCCTAATGACCCTCTATGTTTCATAAAACTTAAGACGTGTTACGTGATGCATTATCATTCTCGGATACATTTAAAACTACTGAATTTAAAATTTAATCATGTTTTATACGTTTTAAATATGCATATTCGCTTTCTATTAGAGTAAAATCTAGCGTTAAGTTTAGTTTCAGATTCATATTTTTATGTTCTTTGTATTCCCACTAAAAAAAATTAATACCAAAGTTGAAAAGTATAAATGCTTGTAAACAAGTTATCTTATTTTACCATGTATCCTTTTTATTGTCGTCATTTGTTTTTTTGTTTTGTCTTTTGATTAGTCGATTGGTTTTATTGGGATTTTTTTAATACTGAATCTTTCAGTCAATAATGAATAATGGTTTTTGGTTTTTCTAAGATGTTGTTTAGGAGATATATGCGAGTATTGAAAAGCTTTATTCATCTGAAATTTGAACAAGACAATCATATGTTGGTGATCATTGCGGTTTTTTAACCCAAATCTCCTTTTTTTTCATATTTTCCGTATTATAACCTTTAATTTGTTGCTCTTTTCTTGACTGACGTTCGTTGATAGCTCACAATGACAGGTCGAATTGTAGTTAACTTCATTTTATTCAATTTTGGACGACATCCTAATGGTTAATTGTGTAGAAAAAAAGTGATACATGTAAAACAGAAAAAAGTAACAAAAACCGCGTATTTCGGCAAAAATCTGTCAGAATAAAATAAACAAAATAAATGAAGCGGAAACTACTGCGGTATCGTAAATATCTTATTCATCAGGAAATTTATATTTGGATTCAAGTTTTTAGAACAGTTAAATTTCCTTATTATGTACATGTTTAAGTTCCTGAATAGTATATATATCAAACCAACTTTCATATTCATTTAAAAATAATAAAGTTTGTATTTTAAAACCTGATAATTCTAAAATTATTTAGTCTTCAGTCTGTTGTTCTCTTTTGAACCATTTTAAGCCATAATTATCAAGTTAGTATATTCAAACGCCCTTGAATTGCTTAACTACATGTTAAAAGTTGGTATAGACGATTAGTGATATAGTTAGATTTGAAATGAATACAAACACATGATAGAAAAGTAACATTAACATGGCACTGTAATAATTTGGAGTCAGTGATTTTTCAGTCGGAAGAAATAACGCTTTATGGTTGTATATAAATACATCATGGTGTGGTGAATTTGAATTAGTTCCTACGTCACAAGATATTTGACTTCTGACCCCTCAGTCGTACAAAAACCGATAGTGATAATGCAAAAACATTATATTTGTTCCTATTCTGGCAATGATATTCTTGGGTGACAAATTGGTCTATTAATCAGATACATGTATAAACAATGCAGTTTTAATTGGAAAACGAATTGGCAACGATTTATCACTTTCTTTTCTGCTTTTAAAACGCCCTCCGTACACCCATTTACTCATGCAATTAATTATATAATATATGCACTTATTTATACAATTTTTAAATAAATGTCTGGTAATTTTCAAGCATTAGGTCGACGTCTATTTACACATTACAACCATTTATTCTGTCGCGAGCCATAATTTTACAGATTTAATTAAGTAAACATTGAAATTTATCTTTCCATTTTAATTTTGTGAAGAAACAATGATTTATCAAACTGAAGCTAATATCAAAGAGAGAGAAGGTCATTAAGGTTGACAAATGAAACAAAATAAATGGTTGATGGTGTTTATCCACCCCCATCTTTATAGTATTAGAGCTTGTTCTGTCCAATAACTTTATTATCTCTCCTTGTTCAAATTACTGTTAAAGTCACCTTCTCTATGTATATTTATATAATGTTATCTTGTTAGTGATAAAGTAATATTTGCTCTGTAGGGGATAACTTCGCGTCTTCACTGATCATTTTTCCGATCCATACTTCATATGGGGAAAAAAACAATGAATCAAATATATATAAACAAACAAATAAAACATTTTTCGATACCCAAATTGTGGGACGTAAATTGGCAATAGCTACGATTTGGACAAATTAATAAGATACCGTACTATTCTTTTTGTTTCACCTGATAAGCGGTACTGAAAATATATTTCGTTATGAGCAGACTGTTCAGCCCAAATTTGTAAAAACAAGCTACAAATCATCGCTGATGCATTATTCACTTGCAAGTGAATAATTAACCCTCAATTGACTTTTCATACAGTAAGTAAGGAAGTAAGATTTTTTTTATTATTAAAGTGACATGTGTAATAACGTTACAGTTTGATAAAGTAAACAAGTATATTATATATATATAATAAAATACACCCGACCAATTGTGTCTACAAGACACTTTAAATAAATAATATGGGGACGTTTTTTTCATTTTTTCATATCAATGAATTATTAAAAATGAAATTGGTCTTGCGTTCTTTCCTATTTTATACTAGACTGATAAATATATATTTTACTCAAAGTTTCATACAAAGGAGACCGGAAAAAGGAAGTACATTGTAGATTTCGGGAATTCAAAACATGACATCAAAAAAATTGAACGATTTTGAGTTTAATAGTACAATGAAAATTTCGGGGAAATTTTCCCGATTTTTTTTTTTATTTATTTTTACATTGAATATGACGTCATAACTTAAAGAACGTCACAGCTAAATCCCTAACATCAGAACCAAAATCGGGAACGTTATGGTATTTCCGTTTCTTTTATCAACATGTTTGAATTTAAAAAAAATAATACATACAGACATCGTCCCCATTCACAGGTTATGCCTGCCTCATATTGATAAATAAGCTTTATTTAGAGTCGGCAAGGTATACAAACATAGACAAAACATAAGCTCTAATGAGCTTTTAACCGACATTAAAGTATTAAATCATAAAACGTTTTTGTGACATTCAATTTAACCCATTAGTGAGCTACCATTTGATTTTTATGGGGGGGGGGGGGGGCAAAGTGTCTCATCCTGCCTTTTTTTTTTACTCAAAACTCCTGTCCTGCCTATTTTTTTCAAATTTCATCCTAGCCAACCCCCACCCCCCCCAAAAAAAAAAAATCAAATGGTAGCTCCCTTAGCTGGAGGTGGGTTACGCATGCACTAGATATGGTTATCAGAGGGACACGAATGACAGTATTAAACGAGACACAAGGGTGGACCATTGTTTTAACTGATTCAATCCACACAAAAGAAAATCATTCGTATGTATACAGGATAAACCGATCATTTACAAATTTTTGGTACAAACATTTTGAAATCAAACAGACCTAGAAAAATCCAATTGTACGTGATCGGTATATGTTTATATATTTATATTCATATTTATGTCGGGGTATATGACCGTCGGCAATCTTTGGAAGTCTTCTCCGGAGGTTAATCAATGGTTAATTGGATGGCTTCCAGACTGACGAAAAGACACACAAAATGCTGCTACATATTATCGGGTCCAGGCATTGTTAATTGTTTATTTTAGTGAATTTGGTATACGTTTTAGTATGTTATAAATCAAATGTTAAAATTTGAGTCAAATCTGTGGACATGAATTTAAAACTATAGATATATAATGCCCCTTTGATAATGTTAATGTGAACAACTAATTGTAATGGTTACTTTCATTTCGTAGCCAAATTTCAATAGTTTAATGAAAATTTATTGAAAACGCACATGTTCTCCTAAAAAAAGTCACATACATGCCAACGATTTTGAAATATTAAAATACACGCTTTTATATGGAGACGAAGTCCCCAATTACGGCAGAAAAATTAATAAAAAAAAAAATCAAAAATTTCAGGAAAATTTCCCGAATTTTTCATTCTACTAATGAACTTTTTTTTCTTTAAATCTACTTCCGTTCCCGGTCTTGTTTACACGAGACTTTGAATAAAATGTATATATATCAACATATCAACAAATATAGGAATGAATTCAACACCCAATCATTTTTAATAATTGTTTGATATGAATAAAAACGTAACCTGGATAACAGCGTTTCTTTGTTTTCATTGAATATGACGTCATAACTAAAATAACGTCACAACTAAATCCCTAACAACAGAACCAATATCGGAAACGTTACGGTATTTCCGTTTCTTTTATCAACATGTTTGAATTAAAAAAAAATACAGACTTCGTCCCCATTCACAGGTAATGCCTGCCTCATATTAAGATCTGTAATGTAAAGTAGTACTTTATACTCTTCGGTTTTGGGATAAGTTTTGTGGGCATTGTTTAGATCCTACTTTCAATTTCAAATGCTTGCGTCATTGAAAATAAAGAATTGCACCCTGGGATAATGTGAATCGCCATGTTGAAAGAATTTACATACACAATTAGAGAAGATAAAAACATAGAAAACAGCGTTATTTTGAATTGAATTGATGAAAGGAATGATAACAAATGATTCTTTATGAACTTCTGAAATCACTCACTCCTAAAAGCATTAGTTCTTTATTCAATTTATATGTGCAATCAAAGGTAAACCGCTGAAGGGTTTTGGTGGTAAAAATCAGCTGATCTGATAAAAAAAATAATAACAATTTTATATAGAACTGATGCAGTTTATTAGAACAGTTATGTAGTCAGTATGGATCAGCCTTCATACAGTGCTGCTAATGTGGCAAGCAGTAGTGAATGCACAAGAGACCAATTGCCATCTATGTTCCTTCATCGTCAACAAAGTATTGAAAATCGGAATTTGTTGTTCAATCAATCTTTCCATCAGCTACAACAGCATGACAACCAACTTTCACAAAGCACTGAGGCATTACATGTAGGATATGAAGATATTGATCAAAAGCCAGACCTTGCCAAAATTTCTAAAGGTATCAAATGTATTGTTTCTGGTGTCATGATTGACATGAATAAAAAGAGATGTGTAGGTAAACATTAAACAATAGTCCAAATAATTATGGCCTCTGTAAAAGTTATTATATTTTTTTATTTGTCTTTGACACCTTACATCACAGGAAGGCGACAAAGCAAAAATATAAAATAGCCTTCGAAGATGTCATAATTATTTTGACTAGGTAAACAACAGCATTGACAGCAGTATGCAACATTACCACTAGCCCGATGCCCCAGGCTAGTAATTTTCAGCTCGGACTAGTAAATTATATTTATGGCTAGCCAGACTGGACTAGTAAGAAATATAGATCCTTTCTATGTTATTTGAAATTTGAACATATTGACAAGTAATGCAGAAAATATTGTCAAATCAATGTGTTGCGAAGTCTAAACTATAGAGATCGATAATTGCACAATTATCCTGAGGAAGTGAAACAGAAAGGAAAACCAGTTGCAATAGTTCAGGTAACTCGATCTGTCTTATGACCAGTAGAAAGTGGACCAACACTGACACATAAGGACGGCAATTGTTTATAAAACGAAAAGACTATCAAGTTTTTCCCCGATTAATTATATATCTTTAATGTTATAAAAATGTTTAAGTTTACTTCACATAATCAATAAAGTTATTAAAATAAATTTATGTCATTATGAGTTATCTCAACAACATTGTGTTGGTACATTTTTTTTTTGGTAACTAGAAAGACCGGAGACCATGTGTATTCAAACGTAAAAATGCTTCAATGTACCGAAGGCTATAAAACAAAAGAGATCAAATGATGACGTTTCTGAACAAAAAAAAATCTGAGGTAACCAGGACCAGAGGGTTTCAACCCCATTGGAAGAATGACCGTCATCTTTAATAAATAAACTCATACTTCAACAACCTGGTGATGGATAAGTTAAGATCTATTGATGATAAATGTAAATTAAATTTGTATAAAGGACTTGATCCAAATCTATTGATCAAACCTTACTTCTCTAACTCAAACTTTGAATTTAGAAAATTAAAGACAAAACTTAAAATCAGTGACCATTCATTATTAATTGAAAAAGGAAGGAATTTTCAAATTCCTCGAGAAGAGAAATTTGCAAATAATGCAAAGTACTAGATGATGAGAAACATTTCTTAATAAATTGTACTCACAATTCAAATATTAGATTAACATATTTTAATTGCATTAACCATGTTAACAGAGAAAATAATTCCTTTGGTAATCTCACTGACAATGACAAAGTTATATATATACCTTAACTTAACCCATCAACACCAACACAAGTGAATAAAGTACATGTAGTATCCTTTATAAAAAAGTCAATGGACCCTGAATTAGTATATATATATTGAGCTACTTAGTTATTTTCTTTATTTGTTATGTTGTTATATTATATGTCACAAACTGTAAAGTTTATATGGCAATAAAACTTTGAATTGAAGTGAATTTTTAATGTCTTGCACGTACTGCAAACTCTGACATTGCTTTTATTATCATTTATGTACACATGACTAAAAATAAATAGTGTCAGAAGTTTTCCTTTTTTAATCATTTTTTGCAAATGTAAAATCCTTAAAATCAGCAAAAAAAAAAATTCAACCAGCTTAAACCCTTTCAGGTAATCAAGGTATGCTCAAAATGCTCAAAATTTTTTTAGGGGGGACATGCCCCCAAACCCCCCTAGTTAGTTCGGGTTGCTTCACGCATGCGTATAGTTGTCTTGACTTCAAGGGGTATTAGATTGAATGGTTGCTCTGGATCAGGGATGGGGTAATTAAAAATGTAATGGTAATTAAGTGTAATGCATTACAATTTTCCATGTAATTGAATGTAATGTGTAATTGAGCATTTTTTTAATTACATGTAATGGTAATTTAATTAATTACATTGAAAAAAGTATGTAATGCTCAATTACTTTTGAATTACATTTCAATTACATGTACTTTTATGGTGTTACAGTTAAGGATTTGTGTTTTATAATATAAATTGTAAAATTATATATATTTTTCAAATATTACTATCAATTCTTTTTAATGTATGAAGTCTGTAATTTTTTCTTAAGTTTTTATATATTTTATTTGACCTACAGATTTTTTTTTAATAGTCTTATAATTTAAAAAATGTGATAATTATATATATTAGGGTTGTTCAGTTTTTAAGAAAGATCTTTAACTAAATAGATTGATAAGTAATAAACACCTTGTTAAACACAAACAATGAAATGTGTCACTGTGAAACATCTTTCTGAGACAGTTCATTTAGAATTTAAAATCACTGCATACAATCATTTTGTCAAATTAGTATACACAAAAGGATTATAGAAATAAAAATTAACAGCTATAAAAACAAACAGCAATTAACCAGATTAAAATGTCATGGGGCAATGCCACTATTACAGATATTTTATTTAATTAGCAAAATATTGCTAATATTGAGACATTATATACATTGTTTGTACTAAAAAAAAATTTCAATATTGTGACAAGCACTTTTTTATATTTTTAAAGTAAAATAAAAAAATTTTTTAAATTAATTTATAATTTCTTTATTCATATTATGTTTATTTCAAATGAGTTCATTTCTGAGATGTCAAAATACCCCTCGATGTATTGGCAAGTTAATAGGAACAAATTCCCTCTCCTATCAATATAATGATCTTCTAATCAAAAAACTTCCATGTCCCGATCAAACAATATCTTGTACCATATTAGCTCCTGTCGAAAGACTATTTACAATTGCTGTTTTCAGACCAGAGAGATTCAGAATAATTGACAAAACATTAAAATAACTATATTAAATGATTATCAAATGCAACGCTTAAACTCTGCTTATATGAAAATTTTACACATGCATTATATAAACATGTAAATTATTGTTAAAATATATCATGATGAAATGTAATGTGTAATTTAATTAATTACTTTAGTAAAGTAATTGTAATTTATTAATTACATTTCAAAAACTGTGTAATGTGTAATTAGTGTAATTGACCATTTTTGCAATGTAATGTGTAATTTAATTAATTACATTCCAATGTAATTGACCCCAAGTCTGCTCTGGATTCCCCACTCAATTGATTAATTTAAAACTCATGGGATCCTTTCTATGTATGTCTGCTATTGAGGGTTATTGTTGTTGCATAGTTTTAAATCATATACATCATTTAAATTAAAATAAATGTAGTCCACATCGTAGAAGTATAATGGAGTCTTCTATATTATTGTTTCGAGTTGTCTTCCTTCAGGAAGTAACTTTCATCAATTCTGAGAGATAAAAAAAGTCCAGAAAAATTAACTTGTTCCGTCGATAAACGTCGTATTCTATTGAAAACGATCGCAATTTAAACCGAGGAATGTGTACGGAAAGGAGTCATGACCACTGACCCAAAGGAAATTAAATATTTAAAGAGTTAGGAATGGGGTTCCTCCAAGAAATAACGTAGGAAAATAGGTGATAAGATACGAAGTGAAAAATGAGGGATATCCTGATAAAGATCATTAATGATAATCACTTGTAATGGTAGATCAACACACTGGACAGGAGAACACTTGATCAAGATACATGTAGAGGATTGATTGCATCATTTAATTATGTTTACCAAATTAAATGTCAATGAAAATTTACTTTAGATTAAAAAATAAATGTTAAATCTAGTAACAAGAAACAGCAATTATCAATAATAGTGAATCACTTTATTAGTTTAAAAAACAGAAGATGTGGTATGATTGCCAATTAAAAGACTCTCCATGAAAGACCAAATGACACAGAAATTAACAGCTGTAGGTCACCGTAGGTCTTCAACAATTGATTAAGTCCCATATCGCATAGTCAGCTATAAAAGGCCCTGAAATCACAAATGTAAAACAATTCAAATGAGAATGTTAATCTTCTGACATCTTGTTGATATATATTAATAAAATATTAAAGTTTGATGACTTTATTTAACAGAAAGTGTTATACAGCCAGCAGACTCCAACACACCAAAACAACAGTTTGTACCATGTAAAGTATGTGGAGATCGAGCCTCAGGGTTTCACTATGGTGTAACTTCATGTGAAGGTTGTAAGGTAATAACAACAGATTGTAATATAAGAGTGGAATTCCTAGACATGATTAACTGCTCATATAAAATAAGCTTGTCAAAAAAAAATATATACAAATATAAAGTCTCATGTACATCGAACAAGCTATATGTTAATGGATTTTCAAATATTTGAGCTTGAGCATCACTGAACAGGGCCGTAACTACATTGAGGCAAATGCCTCAAGTTTTAAATTTCAAAAAAAAAAAAAAAAACTAAAACAAAAGATTGTCTTCATATGATTGTCTTCAGATCAAATTGTTTTCACTGAAAGTGTCTTGCAAGAAGCAAGTTCTCTTCCCTCTCTGATGTCGCCCCTGCATATTTTTCGTAATCCATGTTTCTATTTTACTTTTGGTTTTCAGAGTTGATGGTCTATTGTTTGTACTTCTGTGTCCCAGGTTTGTCTTTTGTTCATTTATTGTCCTACTTAATGACTAGTCTGAGTGTTGATTTTCATTTGTAAACGCGTCACACTGTGTAATCATGCATGTCCACCGATGTCCAGGCATTATGCGAGAAAAATATTTTAAGAATATACGATGCTACTGGACACAGAAAAAAAGTGGTCGTTTCTGCATGGAGAATTGAACTTGATATCAAAGAATACAAAACTGCCTTTCTTGTATATAAAACCATACCCATTTTTTCTTAGTATGGATTTCAAAATTAGGTATTTTCTGTATGTGAGATATGCACAGAAGTGATAGATATTCAAATCAATTTTGTATTATAAATATAGAAAATTGATTTGAATATCTTAATCAACAACAAAATTAAAAAAAATAACTGTTTCATATATCCAAGCGCCTGTGGATAAAACTAGATAGCTGACATGGTTTAAATTAAAGTAAGACCACCAATTTCCCGGTATCAAAAGAAATCATTTGTTGAAAAAAACATCAATGTATTGCCATATGACCTTTTACATTCAAGGGTTAAATTTGCATTAAGTCGTGTTCAGACCCTTTAACAGAAAATAAAGGAATATGAAGTACACTTGCCTGGGAGCTAATCGCACACAATGTCAATGTATAGAAAAAAATACAAATGATCAATGGTCAAAGTTTTTATTCCTGTCTTCATCTTGATAGTTGCTGGAGGGTCTTCAATAATGAGAGAATCATAAATACCGTAAAACAAGGTCAATATGGTCCCTAGTGTCGACTTGAGCAGTACTAGTATTTAACGTATATTACTGCACTAATGACTGTCACTATATTTAAATCTAGTCATAAAAAAATTCAAGTCAGCACAATACAAGACAAGAACAGACAGACAGATCCGGTATTAATGATTATGAGAATTACGATTTTTGCTTTATCCTACATATCGGTTTTTTAATGTTTTGAAGTTCCCTAAAACTTTAAAGTCATAAATAACAATGAATCTATGTTTTTGCTTTGAGACCAGAATATTGTCGAAAAAATAGCTAAAAATGATATGCGTTTCTATGTAAGAAAGAGTCCGGGAAACGCTCAGAATGCACGATTTTGCGTTATTTTTCTCAGAGCTCCTGGGGGCCTTAAGCGGCCCCCTAGACCCTTGCCAAAAATATATTTTGCCTCAGTATTAAAAGGGGCTAGTTACGGCCCTGCTGAAGATACTCATGATATTGTACGTTAATTTTTTAAATGAGCATCTGGTGCAGTGATATCACACCTTCAAATATTAAATCAAATAATATATATATTATATTGCCACCAGATACAAATAGAATATTTGAAACATGAATACTACAGGATAACAACATCTTCCATTTGTAACACTTAAAATGACACATCAGAAGCTAATGCATGAATTAAAGTGTCTCAACAAAATAGAAACCTTAAATATGCATTTAGGTTGCACAGATGTCACTGGCTGTCTTATCAAGTAAAAATCAATCAATATAGAGAATAGTGATGAAGCAGTGATGTGATTATTAGGTCTTTCCACTTTTCTGTGGAAAGACCTATTGTTTTTCTTCTGATTATTTTTTTTTTTTTCTTCCGCCTAATTTTGTTCTTGCGATAAACATTTGTTTCGCAATATGTCGCTTAGATATTTTGTATATGATATCGAACAGTTTATGCGCTTTTGAAATTTACCCTGCGTAAACGAATACTTTTCTTTGTAGGAGTTATCTCCCCAAACACTGTTTTCCTTGTTATGGCATCTCCTGCGCAACCGTTAAAGATTATGACAAATTTATTTTACAAAATTGTTCGTTACATCCTCAG
Organism: Mytilus galloprovincialis; assembly: GCF_965363235.1. NCBI lineage: Eukaryota > Metazoa > Mollusca > Bivalvia > Mytilida > Mytilidae > Mytilus > Mytilus galloprovincialis. The sequence goes on from NC_134844.1 coordinate 11,892,484, forward strand.
TAATTTTTGGCGTATTTGGATCGAAGCGATTCGAAGAAATTTTATAGGAGTTATCTATCTTTTCGGAATAAATTTGTCGGTATGTTTTTTTAACTCATAAACCGTTAACCGTATAACCCTGGAATGTTTTTATTTGAGTCCCCTGATTCCTAACTTAGAAAATTAGGTCAAGGTCAAAGGTCAAGGTCATATTTTAGATTTTCATATGTCTTTGATTTCCCTATAACTCTTGAACGGTTATAGATACAAAAAAATTAAGCAGTGAAAAATGCTTGGTACTTCAAGGGGCAACTTGTTTTACATTATGACTATATTGATTTTACCATCATGTAAGGGACATAACTCCCATCGATGGTTTTTAAAAGGCCATTTTTAGGCAAAACTCTTAAACAAAAGGTCCTTGACCCATAGGGTCTTTTGCAATGACCTTGTGGAGCAATGACCTTGACGAAGGTTACAAGGTCAAAGGTCAAGGTCATCAAATTATGTGGTTTTGGCACTATTTAAACAGTTTTATGTGTGTTTGAATTTCAACCAACCAACCAACATACCAACCAACCAACCAACCAATCAATCAATCAATCAATCAATCAATCATGATCATGATCATGATCAATCAACCAATAATGATCAATCAATCAATCATGTTTCCGTCTCATGTGTTTCTTATAGGGTTCAACCAACCAACCAACCAACCAACCAACCAATCAATCAATCAATCAATCATGATCATGATCAACCAATCATGTTTCCGTCTCATGTGTTTAATATAGGGTCCAAGATCTTCTTTGTGTCTTTTTCCGTGTTTCAATTGACCCTATCCAATGTGTTTAACCAACCAACCAACCAACTAATCAATCAATCAATCAATCAATCAATCAATCAATCAATCAATCAATCATGATCATGATCAATCAATCATGTGTCCGTCTCATGTGTTTAATATAGGGTCCAAGATCTTCTTTGTTTCTTTTTCCGTGTTTCAATTGACCCTATCCAACGTGTTTAACCAACCAACCAACCAACCAACCAACCAACCAACCAACTAATCAATTAATCAATCAATCAATCAACCAATCAATCAATCATGATCATGATCAATCAATCATGTTTCCGTCTCATGTGTTTAATATAGGGTCCAAGATCTTCTTTGTTTCTTTTTCCGTGTTTCAATTGACCCTATCCAACGTGTTTAACCAACCAACCAACCAACCAACTAATCAATTAATCAATCAATCAACTAATCAATCAATCATGATCATGATCAATCAATCATGTTTCCGTCTCATGTGTTTAATATAGGGTCCAAGATCTTCTTTGTTTCTTTTTCCGTGTTTCAATTGACCCTATCCAACGTGTTTAACCAACCAACCAACCAACTAACCAACTTATCAATCAATCAATCAATCAATCAATCAATCAATCAATCAATCAATCAATCTGTATGACTGTTTAATCATGACAGTTTATTGAAGGAACAAACTCTCAATTATTCAAGAAAAATTGAAATTTAATATTGTTCTTACGTCACTTCTGAAAAAAAAAATCCACATGTTCTCTGAAACTACAAGTACAATCGACCTCAAAATTTGCAGTCAGCAGGGCATACATGTACTAAACGTTTATAAAAAAACTTGGTGCAGATATCTCTCAAAGCTTTTCCTAGAGAAAAGAAATGGCAATGCCGTAAAAATAGCTTGCTAGGTCCGGAAATCTCAGTAAAAACCTACAATAAAATGTCCGCTCCGAGTTTGAAATACTAATCTGTGTTACAAACAGGTGCTGAAAAATGTACATTATCAGAAAATAATCAATAAATGTGTTTTAAAGTTACAGCAGATCAATTAAATCCAAAACATGCACTACTTGTGAACTGTCATCAAAATGTCAATTTCCTACAATGACAAAAGAAATTACATTGTGTACATTCCATCTCTATAGATGTTGTCTGTTTAACGTCCCCACCTAAAAAGAAATAAAAAGAGTATCTTTTCGTTATTATAAACCCGTGTCACGTGATGTGGCGCGCGCGCTGTATCTAAAATAAAAGAAAAACTTTCCAAACTAAACATGAAACTTCTCCGGTAACAATAATATAGACCCCATACAGAAACAAACAAACAAACAAACAAACAAACACCCCCCAATTCAATTAATTTTACAGGGGGAAAGACCCCCTACAATTGCTTTTTTAAAGCAATTGATTTATATTTTATTTTAGGGATTCTTCAGAAGAAGCATTCAGAAACAGATAGAGTACCGATGTTTACGGGATGGAAAGTGTATGGTTATACGTCTCAATAGAAACAGATGTCAGTACTGTCGCTTTAAAAAATGTTTGGCTGTTGGAATGTCTAGAGATTGTGAGTAGAAATTACAGATTCAAAACCACCAAAAAAAAAAGTTACACCAAACTATGTTCACATTAAGAATGTGATAATGAAAAATTTAAAAATCTGTCCATCATGATCTAAAAAAGTACAAAGAAAAAAAAATCCATAAAATTTTGTCACAAAAAGAATCATAAAAAAAATGTCCATCAATATTTTTCAAGTCTAAAGAGAAAAGAGGAAATAAACTTGTTTACTTTATATTTTCATGTCAGCACTTTCCAAAGCTTACTTTACGGTATGGCTTTCACTCATTTTTGAAGGCTGAACATGACTTATAGTTGCTTACTTATCATTATATGAATGGTTATTACCACAGTTGTCTATGGTGTTTTTTTTGGCTCAACATGTACAGTTTTCTATTTTTTCTTACACTACTTGTAAGCCTGAGGCGTAATTGATGCAGGTTATTTCAGGTACAAATATGGGGAGCATAGAAATTGGTACCTTGTGTCAATGTTGTGAAAGATATAAGTAATGCAACCAATTTAAATCATTAACAAAGAAATGTCGACCCCTTAAAAATTCCTGTCACACCAGGAGTGTAGTTGTTTTGTTAATGGATATCAGTATTTGGTTTCTAGAAAATAAACATGAATAAGGAATAGAAAGCAAATGTTTATTTTCACAATGTAATATAAAATAAATATATATTCCTTAAATTTGAGAATGGAAATGGGGAATGTGTCAAAGAGACAACAACCCGACCATATAACAGCGAAGTTTATGTTATAAATGTATTTTGTATTTTAGCTGTGAGATATGGAAGAGTACCAAAAAGATCTAAAAGTGTGGATGATCCATTTGGAGGATCCAGTGACTTGTATCCTGATGATTCTGCAGCAGAAAGTCGCCATCTAGCATTATATGACATCATCCTCAATATCTCTCAGGCACATCATGCACATTGTGCTGTGACAGAGGACAAAATAAAATTACTGCAGCGAAAGCATTCTACATTGGTAAGTGTATGACATGTCTTTATTGACATACATGTACATGAACATAATCATAAAAAATACAAATTGTGAAAAAAGAAATCTAATAACAATAGTCATCATTAACATTGAAATCTAAATGTTTTTGTAAAATCAAATACTTATAGCAAATAGTGACTAAGTAACTCTATTCACCTTTTATAATTTTTTATCAATTTTCTAAGAAAACATAGAAATCAACCATTTCTCAATATATTTAAATTTTAAAATGCAATAACTCATGCAGAAACATTGAATTGATTCTTATGTACTTATACATGACAGAATTGCTTTAAATATTAAATATTATACTTCCCTTTATAATTGAGACAGTATAAAATGTAGGGGTATGATTGGAAGTCTAAATAAAACTTTAATGATTAATGTTACAGATGCAGAGAATATCAATACCGTCCTCTCAGGTAAACTTTACAGACGAGCAGCTGGAGACACAGAAACTGTCCATGTGGTCCTGTCTCGCTCATTCTATTACCCCTGCTGTAAACAGAGTCGTAGAATTCGCTAAAAGAGTTCCAAGTTAGTCAACTTTTGTTTGTAATATTAAGGTTGTTAGGACTAGATATCCTTGGTGTTCTGGTGTTAAATTGATCATTCAGAAGAAAAAAAACTAACTCAGAAATGAACAGACATGGGTTTACTGCAGAATTTTTGGTTATAAATTACTATTAAAAATGTGAAAGGTAATATGGAAAGGATTCTTCCATCACTAGTGATATAGATTGCTTATCCTTTATCACTTGGTTATATTTTCATGCCGCAGGTGTCCAAAAAAATGCAGGAAATGGTGTGCTTAATAATGTAATTTAACATAATATTTGGGTTTCTTGGCATATATTGACACAAAATTCTGCAAATGGTAGGAAATACCAGAACAATGTTACCATTTAGAAATAACCTGTTTATTCACATGTAAAAGCTTTCAAATGGTGATAATTTATTGTATACATTTCCATTAAGGGAGTTCGCTTCTCAGTTTCAAAGTAATTAACTTTTCAAAACACTAGTTTATATTGATAGGGGATTAATAAAGGAATCCAAAGAGCAAAAAAAATATATAGGTCACCATGCTTGTTTTTGATATATTAGCTCATGACTTTTCATAGCTTTATAATTAACAAGTTTAAGTCCCCAAAAACTATTAAAAACTAATTAAAATTCTACAAGATTTTAACAGACAGCTTATCATTATACATGTAAATGAATTATAAATACAAAAATGGGGGTCACCGGGCAAAATTTGTTAAGGCATTAAAATGGATAAAACCAGAGGATTCCGAAAATCTGCCAAAAATTCCAAAACATGACAAGCCAGCTTCCTTAAACTTCATGAGGATTCTGTCTGCCGACTGAAGCTTTGATACTGTCAATTTGTGAGAAGTTTCTGACACAGTAGACATTGCAAGATTATAAAAACTAATATGTAACAGATAATAGCAACAACATTTCCAGTGATTTAAGTTTTAAAATTACAGATTGTAGTGGAATGTTTTTAACTTTTTTGTTTTGTTTAAGGTTTTACAGAACTAACACAAGATGATCAGCTATTGTTGATAAAAGGAGGATTCTTTGAGATCTGGTTAACACGTATGGCAGGAATGTTCAGTAAATTTGACGGGATGCTGACATTTGAAGATGGAAGTATGATACAGCGAGATGAATTGTCTGTAGTATTCACTGTAAGATAACTGCTAAAAGTTGTTCTCTCATAAATTATTATTAATTCTACAAAACTCAACTAACATTTGCGCTTGTCATTTTTTGCCATTTGCAAAACAATAATCAAAAGGTTGTTAATAAAAACACCTCGTCATGTCATTTATCTGATCAGTCAACTTTATTTGTAAAAAGAATCAATCTATATTTGGATTTCAGTAAATTTTCAATGCAATGATCATGATCACACCAGATTCATGATAAAAATAATTTATTGTACAAAATTGTACCATTCTAATAAATGTACAGCTTTTGCTTTTTGGAAATCTGAGTCGGTTGACCTGAGAATCTGTGCCTCTTGAACTATTGAGATCATACAACAATCACTTTTCCATTGTGGCATCAAATTTTGTATTATGATGTCAAAATTTTAAAAGGACCTTTGTTATGTCCAGTTATGGTGGACAAATAGCAATAAGGTGTATTAGAAAATGCCATTTAATTTGAAATCTGTTGAAAATTTAAAAATCAGATGTGTTTCTTTTGTCCATCAATTCTTTTGTTATATCATCTAGTTCTTGTTACAATGACATCATCTTGTTTTCATGTCTACAGAGTTTAAGCCTCTGCCAGTAGGGGATCTTTCAAATATGAGATTTCATTCCAAGAAAGATAACTCAAATTTTATCCTTTTTACAGTACTGGATCTGTCTCAATCCTTATTCTTATTATTATACCCTGACTGTAACGGAGGGGCATTAAGTTTTACCCTTGTCCATTGTATGTACGTACGTTCTAACGTTCCAAAATTGGTTTCCGCTCTATAACTTGAGTTTGCCTCAACCAAATGATATGAAACTTATACACAATACTTATTACCAAAAAACACAGATCAAGTTTAGTGGCATCACTTTAACCATTCTAGGGTTATGCCCTTTATAAATGGAAAAATTTGCTGAATTTTTCGTTTCTGTTCTCTATCTTTAGTTTGCCCCAATGAATTGTTATGAAACTTAAATGCAAACCACGAAATACAGATCAAGTTTGAATTTTGGTGGTGTGACATTAATCTTTTTTGAGTTAAACACAATTGCCTATAAATAAAATGTATTGTCAAAAGCTAACATACAATACAATTTTATATTGTTTTCACTCATACCATGAGTATGGTTATCAGATGGATACAATTCCATTTTAACCAGACACTTGGTATGACTTTTTTTTTTTTAATTTCAAAATAAGATAACAAATCTTTTATTTTTAGCCTGGGTTATCTCTGTTTTATTGTTGTTTTCAGCCTGAGTTTGTAAACAGCATGTTTGAACTGGCAGCCAGTATACACCAGTTAAAATTAAATGACACAGAGATTGGTATCTTTACTGCCATTGTTCTTACTACTCATGGTAAGGTTTTACAACTATTGCAGTGATTTTCCAACCCTCATTTTGGGGCCGAATTTCGGCCCCATTCCCAAAGAGAAATATGCTCTTTTTTTCCCAATTTTCAGCTCTAAAATTCCCAATCGTATATGGACATCGTCGCGAGATTTTGTTATTGTCGTATCTCCGTATCGTGTATTATTTTGTTGACAAATCTCTGAGCGTTCGGGGTATTTCGGGAGTTATCATTATCGTTCACTTAAGACGATGATTGGTTTGCAATCTTTTTTGGATTGCATTGCAATCTACGATATTCTGGTCACATTTGCGCTTGAAACATCCGAATGAATAATTCAATGACAAAGCAAAAAAATGAGACATAATGTAAACAAAATGAACGTAGATCATGTCTCATAATTCCAAATATTACACAAAGAAGCTAAAGGCGGCAGACGGTAGTAAATGCCGGAAGCTGGAAGCTTTTGGATTCAAAAAGTCGTTTCTACTTCCTTCTGATGAAACAAGTGAAAGAAGGAAAAGACCGACTCTCAGATACAGAACTGGAACAACTAGTTGACATGTTTAAAAATAAACATGAAGGAAAACATGGAATTTTAAATAAAACTAAAAAATAAATGCTTCAGATTTCAAATGTGTCTTTTTAGAATTTCTATAGATTCTCATCATTATAAATAGAATCAGAAGGGATAGGTTGAATTTTACCTTTCAAGAGTAAAGTTACAAAGCTTGAGTGCATGCAAATGTGTCCTCAGACACATTCAACTTTTATTTTTAATCCTTTTCCTTAAAAAGATAGCTTATTTTGTAGGCAATTCATGCAGTTAATCCTTTTAGAATGCAGGATTTTGCACCTAATTTTCAAAATTTTCTTGGGGGGGCATGCCCCCAAACCCCCCTAGCGAGGCGCACACGGCATAAGCCGTGTGCCCGCCGTCGTAAAGACCAATCATATTTTTCCCAAACCATAATTTATTTCCCAATTGCATGGGCCCCAGGACCCTTCCCCTAAACACCAGGAAAATCACTGTATTGATTTAATATTAAACATCACCACTTTAATTTGTCGGTGAGATATACATGCTACTTTCCAGGAATTTAAAGACTTTAAAGAGACTGCAATTTTATCAAACTTGTTTAACATGTTGCAACGGCCAGGCAGGCAGGCATTTTCAAGACAATTTAAAATACAGAAATAAGTGATGAGATACAAGCTTGGATCATCTATATTTATCTGATCTCTAATTTCACTTTTCATTATTTCTCTCACCCAGAGCAAAACACACATTGTAACATCAACATTTTATTCATGATGGTTTACATTTATTGACATCCTATACATCAACTTCAGGACACTATAAGAAAAAAGACACATTGGTTCTCCACATGGAGTTTTCAATGAGTTGTATTGCCAGCACTACTGTAGTTACTAAAAATTCATAAATGTTATGTTTTTATTATTGCTAAATTTGTAACGGGAGAGGTGATAAACAAAATTTTTTATAACATTGGTTATTTATTTCTTGGCAACATTTCATGAAATGGAAGTAAATTTTCCCTAATTTGTGGCCATTGATCAACAAAAGTAATACTGAATGCATTGACAAATATCTGAATTGTCAGTTGTTTTTAGCTCACCTGGCCCGAAGGGCCAAGTGAGATTTTCCCATCACTTTGCATCCGTCGTCGTCCGTCGTCCGTCGTCGTTAACTTTTACAAAAATCTTCTCCTCTGAAACTACTGGGCCAAATTAAACCAAACTTGGCCACAATCATCATTGGGGTATCTAGTTTAAAAAATGTGTGGCGTGACCCCGCCAACCAACCAAGATGGCCGCCATGGCTAAAAATAGAACATAGGGGTAAAATGCAGTTTTTGGCTTATAACTCAAAAACCAAAGCATTTAGAGCAAATCTGACATGGGGGTAAAATTGTTTATCAGGTCAAGATCTATCTGCCCTGAAATTTTCAGACAAATCAGACAACCTGTTGTTGGGTTGCTGCCCCTGAATATGTAATTTTAAGGAAATTTTGCAGATTTTGGTTATTATCTTGGATATTATTATAGATAAAGAGAAACTGTAAACAGCAATAATGTTCAGCAAAGTAAGATTTACAAATAAGTCAACATGACCGAAATGGTCAGTTGACCCCTTTAGGAGATATTGCCCTTTATAGTCAATTTTTAACCATTTTTCGTAAGTCTTAGTAATCTATTACAAAAATCTTCTCCTCTGAAACTACATGGCCAAATTAATCCAAACTTGGCCACAATCATCTTTGGGGCATCTAGTTTAAAAAATGTGTGGCGTGACCTGGCCAACCAACCAAGATGGCCGCCATGGCTAAAAATAGAACATAGGGGTGAAATGTAGATTTTGGCTTATAACTCTGAAACCAAAGCATTTAGAGCAAATCTGACATGGGTAAAATTGTTCATCAAGTGAAAATCTATCAGCCATGAAACTTTCAAATGAATAGGACAACCGGTTATTGGGTTGCTGCCCTGAAATAAGTAATTTGAAGGAAATTTTGCAGATTTTGGTTATTATCTTGAATATTATTATAGAAAGAGATAAACTGTAAACAGCAATAATGTTCAGCAAAGTAAGATCTACAAATAAGTCAACATGACCAAAATTATCAGTTGACCCCTTAAGGAGTTAATGCCCTTTATAGTCAATTTTGACCAATTTTTCGTAAATTTTTGTAATCTTTTACAAAAATCTTCTCCTCTGAAACTCCTGGGCCAAATTTAACCAAACTTGGCCACAATCATTATTGGGGTATTTAGTTTAAAAATTGTGTGGCGTGACCCGTCCAACCAACTCAGATGGCTGCCATGGCTAAAAATAGAACATAGAAGGGAAATGTAGATTTTGGCTTATATCTCTGACACCAAAGCATTTAGAGCAAATCTGACTGGGTAAAATTGTTTATCAGGTCAAGATCTATCTGCCCTGAAATTTTCAGACAAATCAGACAACCTGTTGTTGGGTTGCTGCCCCCGAATTAGTAATTTTAAGGAAATTTTGCAGATTTTGGTTATTATCTTGAATATTATTATAGATAGAGATAAACTGTAAACAGCAATAATGTTCAGCAAAATAAGATCTACAAATAAGTCAACATGACCAAAATTTTCAATTGACCCCTTAAGGAGTTACTGCCCTTTATAGTCAATTGTTAACAACTTTTTCGTCATGTTTTTAGGAAATATTTTCCACTGTAATTACTGGGCCAAGTTCATTATAGTGAGAAATATTTGTAGCAACAAGAATGTTCAGTAAAGAAAGATCTACAAACACATCACCATCACAAAAACACCATTTTGTCATGAATTTATCTGTGTCCATTGATAATATGCACATAGACCAAGGTGAGCGACACAGGCTCTTGAGAGCCTCTAGTTTGATTAATTCCATTTCACAATAAGTATATTATTCACCAATAATTATAGACTATTGTGATTTTGAAAGACAGAAAATTACCAAATGAAAAAGAATTACATCAGTTTTTCCCCTAAACGTCTAGCATAAACATGTAATGTTGTCAAAATACAAATATTGCTTTTCGTATAATTATATTGAGTAAATATTAAGTGTTATTTTTAATTCCAGATCGTAGAGGACTGCAAGGACCAAAATATGTGGAAAGTATACAAGACAAATTATTAGAAGCTTTAAAACTACAAATAAGTCGTAATCATTCAACGGAAGAAAATCTTTTTGGAAATACAATAGTTAAATTACCACATCTACGAACTGTTGGTATACAACACAATGAAATATTAGAATGGTACAGATCGCATTGGGAGAAAGTCAAATTACCTCTCCTGTTTGCTGAGATTTATGACATACAGAAGCATGAAGATGAATGAAATAATAGTAGCTAAATATATTTTGTGTAATATATGTCTTAATCTCAGCTGATAAAAAATCCAGTGCAATTTCCGGTGACTTTTTTACAAATATATTCCAAATTATAACAAACCTGGCGGGTTATTTATAAAGTTTTTCTCACATACCGGTAATTAATGCTGAAAATATACATAATTATATCTTAATGAAAAAATTAATTGATTTTGCAATGTTTCAACTCTGTATGAAAATTACCAGAAACTCCCATTATGATAACAATTTATTACTTAAAAAATCATTGATATGTAAACCTCTTCGTCAAAATATTAGTAAAATATAGTAATACCAGACTAAAACTGCATTGAGACACTTGTAGAAACTTAATGAACTATATCTTCCAAATTTCATTCCATGCAACATAAGAGGGGGGCAATAGGGGGTCATTTAACATGTTAACAACACCTTGATTTTGGCAAAAACAGTAAACAACAAATGCAAAAATGCTGATAACAGTTAACAAAGTGGGTTGAAAACAGTTAACAGTTTAAATTTATCTCAGATAACAGTAAACAACACCTTGAAAAGGGCCAAAACAGGTTAAAATCAAAAGGTATTGCCCCCTTCACATAAGCATTAATAAATCTTGTTAAGTTTTTCTAATAGAATATAGAACAAAATAATTTGGCTCATTTTTATCATATTTTTAATTTCCATTCATTATTTCACACTAATTTCAATGTTACGAATGATATTTGCCATGCAGTACAAATTGTATTCTATGTTTCTAAGTGTGAATTTAACAAAGCAATAGATTTCCTGTATACATTAACCTCATTTTGTCTTTTCATTGTAATGTATCATTTTGTTTTATATATATTGTTACTGGTTGGTATTTGTTCCCTTATACCATGTGTTTCTGAAAGGAACTGAAACTTAACATTGAAAACTGTCTGAAATCTGAGCCTTGATTGGCTGAAATCTGAGCCTTGATTGACTGAAGTTTGAGCCTCCGTGGACTGAAATATGATACTTGATGAAATGACATATTACAAGCTTGTGTTTATATCTTCATTTATTCATAGTGTTACTTAGTACAAAAAACTTATTCGAACAAACTACATTTGTAAGAAAAATTCTAAAGCATTTAGTTAATAAAAATTCACTTCCAGGTTCAAATTTCAGTCAAAGAATCTGTTTATGATTTAACTAATAACAACTTTAGTTTGTTACTTTAGTGATGGATTTCAGACCTGAAAAGGCTTATTGTATTTTAGTACTTTATAAAGTTTGTTGTTGGTTTATTTGACAGACAATAGTGCTATAAATAGTTCCGTACATTGCTTTACACATTTTTATGTAGACATGTTGTTTAACTGATGAATTTTTTTTAACAATTTTACCATAGAAACAGCATTATTCTGTAAAATAGTAAATTTACATTGACAATTGTTGTTAGTGCTAGTCCATAGAATTTTTTCTTGAAGTTTGAATTGGGGTTTAAAGGGTAAGATCCCATTTCTCCAACCCGCTCTAAATTCTTATATATTTTTATGTACTAAAGAGGTAAAATAAAGGCCCTCTAATACCCTTCATTATGGGTAGCCTTAAGAATAGTTAAGTTTAATTTTATGAAGACTTGATATATATATGTATATTATCATTCTGTTGAAAGCAGCATCTGATAAATATATCTTGTACTGTAATACTGATAAAGGTACCTTTATAGCTTGCTGTTCTGCATGAGCCAAGGCTCTGTGTTTGATCTATAATGGTTATCTTTTACAAATTGTGACTAGGAGGGAGAGTTGTCACATTGACACTCATACCACATCATCTTATATCGTTTCAGTAAGATATCAAGTCTTTTTTCAAAAGTTGGAGGGATTATTTTCACACTTTTATATAAAGTACAAAATAAGAAAAAATTAAACTAAAGAAAAGTTCTCATTAAACATTACATTGCCTTGTTTAATTGCTTGGTTTAAGTATAGGCCAAAACCCAGTATAAATCAGTAGGATTGCATGTATCAATTCATTGTGTTCATCCCTTCTTATTCTAAGCCATTAAATGCCTTGTTCAACTGTTTTCATTACAATATTCAGGGATGTTAAAGTTTACCTCTTAAAATTATATTTTTGAATTCTTCTCTGTTTACAACTTAGTAAAATTGGTGGTATGATTTTGTTGGATTATTAAAGTCAGTACTAAATGGCCAGTATAACGTTGTACTACTTAGAGTATGTATTATTGATTGTAGATAAAAGATTGAAAGCATTTTTTTTTTACACTAGTTCATTTTCATTATATTGAGGGAAGATTTTTAATAGTCATAGCTTTATAGTAATGTACATTCTTTTCATGCATGAATAGCTGTATGGTGAAGACAAAGGTTATGTTTCAAAAATTAAGGTTAATTTGGTATTTTCTCGCTGTGTTGAAGACTCATTGGTGGATTTTGATCTGCTCTCTGGTTGGGTTGTTATCTCTTTGGCATATTCCTCATTACTATTTTCCATTTGATTGATAAATAGTTTATTTTACCTCGATCTGTGAAAAGTTAGATGTATTGTCTTTCAAAAGTTACAGGATTCTATCAAATTATTTCGGTAGATTAAAGGCAGGGAATTTATCTGGTTTCACCAGACTCAGCTACTATACCAAATGAATATTTTTAAGCCATTCGTATAATAATTCAGATGGAAAATTCTCAGGAAATAAATTTGTATACCATGACGGTTAAAAGCATTCACATAGATTTTATATGTAAGTTGTTTTATTGAGAGATTAGTAATATGTTAGTTTATATCATAATTAGTGTTAATGAATAAAAGACAGATTTTATATTATTGTTCAGAATGTTTGTACAGCAATAACTTGGCCAGCTTTATTGTTTTGTAGACTCAGCTACTTGTTGAGTCAGAGGTAATTTTTTGTGATTTGTAATTTTGTTAAGATTATCTTCATTCAGAAACAATGTTACAGTGTTATATTTGTTTTGTTAATATGATTTCAGAGTTTCAGACTGTTTTTGTTTTCGGAATAGGGCACTTGTTATTTGTTATAAGGTTGATTATATATGATGTCTTATTCAGTTTGACAACTTTAATGTACAGGTGACTTCAGTTTAACTTATCAGATATTATTTTATGTTGCCTTTTCATGGTGAATCAGCTTTTCAGGAAAAGATATCTATGTCTGTGACAATGGGCAGGTTAACAATATTTAAGGTGGTACCTAACACTACAGGGAGATAACTCTGTAAAATCAGCTAAACGTTTTAATCACTTTGTATTGGTAAGGAGATAGTAAGCTTCTCAATGATCAACATTAGTGTTTTGAAACTGTATCCAATGGAAATTTTCTGAGAAAGTGTTTGGTTCAATTTTTTGAAATTTTTATATTTTTTTCAAAGGCTTAAAGTAAATATTTGTCAAAATTTTATAAAAATTAAAAGAGTTAAATTACTGTTAGTCAAGTTGTTCATTGACCCAAATTTAATTTAGATTGTGCAGCAAGTGAGACATTTAAATGCGTCAATTCTTGTGTGTGTTGTTAGTTTTTGTGGTTGTTCAAAATGACAATATTATAAAATAGATTTAAACTAGGCTTATTCTGTCTTCAGAGTAATTGTGTCTTTAGTTCAAAATTAATATAAAAAAGTATTCAAAGTATGTGATTTTTGAAAAAAAATGAAGTGACAGTTTTGAAAATGAAATTGATTTTAAGATTATTCTATCAGGGACAGAGGTATCTTTATTTTCACGAGTCATGTTATATTTATGTGCTGTTGTATATAGTGGAAGCTACCACTTTTGTGATTTAATATGTGAAAGAAAAGTAATAATGGCTATAATTGTTAGCATGTTGTCACTTCATGATGGACTAATTCAGAAATTATTCGGCCACATATTTCCTTCGAGTCAATCTTTAATGTTTATTTATTCACAGGGAGAATAGGAGGGGAAGTTATATTAAAATCTTTTTTTAAAAAGATATGAAAACTATGATAAAGTTTTGACCCCTACTTCAAAAACTTCTAATGAATTCACAAAAAAATGTATTTGCAACAATCTAGCATATGAACAGTATAATTTATAAGGATAGAAGTTGGGATTTCAGAATCAGTCCATTTTGGACTCAAGACTGGCAGTTTTTCAAAATTTTGTTGGATAGAATTTGATTCAGTTGTACGTACATTTCAGGTAGAATTTTATACATTTTTCAGTAGTAATATTTTTTTTATGTCATAAATGTTAATATCTTGTAGATCAAGATGAGATATATTTTGATAAAATGATTTGTAATCCACCTTCATAGTTTAATGGCCATCACAGTGTTATATCTATAGTTGTTAACATTTCACAATCATGTGCTGATCAAATAAATATATGTAATACAAATAGTTTATTATTTCTACAGCCATCAAGGTGAATTAATGTTAGTTTTGAAAAAGTTCTGTTTAAAGTGCTGTTGATTCATTTATTTTTGTGGGCACCAAATTTTATGTATTGAGGAAAACTTGCATATTCATGGATATTTAAATTCGTGGTTTTGGCGAAGTCTGCATACACTCATTAGAAAATTTGTAATTCGGTGAATATTTAAATTTGTGGTTTCTGTGAACCCATGAAATTCATGAAAATTAGTATCCAACAAATATTAATGAATTCACAGTATTCTGAATTACTAATTTCTGAATTCTATCTTTGATTTGACCTATATCTATCTTTTTTATTTATTTGTCAAAACTTGTAATATATTGCTGTCTATCTCTCCATTCGCACTTAGCTTTATGTAACCAATAAATAGTTTTGAGAAATTTAAGAATATACTACTTGAATATCATTAAAACCTCGCACAATAATTTTCACTCACCCACATGAACTATATTTGGTGCATGTAATGATTGTAAGGTGTATGTGTGGCAGGTATCATCTTACCTTGACCTCATTTTCATTTCATTGGACTATATTAAGTATTCATGGTATGGTCTGTTTCTTAGATACTATAAGCAATAGATCAACATTATTTGGTCAAATGATAATTGTAAGGTGTACATGTCTGGTTTGCAGTTCGCATTTGATCAAAACCTCATTTTCATGTGACATGGTCAGTATTAAGTCTCCATGGTATGGTATGTTCTTGGATTATACATGTTTAAGCAATAGATCAACATTATTTGGTCAGATGATAATTGTAAGGTGTACATGTCTTGCACGTCTCATTTGTGTCATCCTCATTATAAAGTTTCTGTGGTTTGGTAAGTTCCTTGGATACTATAAAGAATGGTCAACTATACTTGATGTATGGAATGATTGTAAGGTTTACATGTCAGTCTGGCAGTGTTTATCTGAACTTGATCATGTCAATTTTATATGATACTTCTTGTAAAACCTTTAAGACTTTCAATCGTCGAAAAGCAGACAAGTCAATTACTTAAAGTGTGTGCACTCTTATTATATTTTCATAGAAAAAATGACAAGTAAACTGGAAATAATCTTTATTCCCAAGACATAACTTACATAATAAGCACTTCCAACAAAACAAATACTTATTTCAAACATTTTGGTAAAATAAGATGTTCTATTTACAAAGTATGAAATCATTTTCCATGTCCTTGACATTATACTAATATAAAAATGTCAC
The DNA here is from genome assembly GCF_965363235.1 of Mytilus galloprovincialis. Taxonomy (NCBI): domain Eukaryota; kingdom Metazoa; phylum Mollusca; class Bivalvia; order Mytilida; family Mytilidae; genus Mytilus; species Mytilus galloprovincialis. The sequence goes on from NC_134844.1 coordinate 11,908,429, forward strand.
TTATCAAGATCCTATATAATGCATACCTCATTTCAAAATTCAATTTTCATGTCCTTATCTACCCATATATCATATATATCAACATTTATCTTGAGAACTAATCAAATTATTCATGACTGATTGATTGATGGCTTAAAACTTACACCAATAAAATAGATGCAAGTACATAGATATATGTAGTTCGACCTTCCACTACAACTTAACTGTTCTCTGCTATAACACATCAGACATAATTACTGCCTTAAAAAAGTGAAAAAGGTGAAATGAGTTGGTATAAAAAGCATACTTAAACATGTCAATTGTGTAGATATAAGATGATTTCTATTCCCAAAATCAAGCAATTCCAGTAAATGGTTATGACATTTAATGACCTTCAAGGATGGAGTTTTACAAACTGAATTTCTAGTGTGAAATATTATACAGTATGTTTACTACTAATCTTTCTGTTCAAGCTAACACATAGTACATAAAGAAGCAGAATCTGATGTTCGAATAGTTAACCCACATTCAACTCTTTAAACTTCAGTAATTCCTTATATTACAAATATTCATATGAATAATTTATGTTATTTCACTGTACATGATTGGCGTGTTACTCAATGACCAGAAGCTTTACATATATATTGCTACGGTAACGATCTTCAATGACCGGAAGCTTTACAAAGATATCGTAAGGGTAACATTTTGATCTGTGAGTCCTCTGTTTTCAATACACCTTCTCCACTGTCAATACTGAGCAATGTTCCTACAGTCTCTCTCTCATCACCAGTTATCACTTTAGCCTGTAATAAATATACAATATACAAATATAAAAGTTGTTTAATCTATGACACAAGAAATCTCCTGAGTATTTCTCAAATCCTCACCTACATAGATATGTATGTCACATTGTTTTCTTCAGATTTACATTTTAAATCTTTGATATCATCTTCTCAAATTTTCTAGAAACAATCATGGCATACAAACTGTGTCATGAATGTCTCACATACATAGTTTTCCAGATCTGTTCATTTTTTCTTTTTAAACTAATTTTAGGGTATAAATTTTCTACCATATCTTTTACCAAGTATGGAATAATTTGTGGTCACCACCAAAAAAAAGTAACAAAGGAAGTACATTACCTTATCTCCAACTTCTGGTGGTATTGGTTCTAAATGTTCTGATGCTATGTTAATGACCTTATCCTGCTCTGTCACATATACTGAACACATCCCTCCCTGAAAAGTAAAACACCACATCATTACATCAGGAACATATTTTAAAACTTTAGCATTTCAATGTAATGTGATTCTTTGAAACTAGTACCTAATTTTTTTAGGAAAATTCTTCTATGCATGTGTTTAAGGGTGATAATTCTTAAAAATCAGTAATATGCTAAAATGTTCATAAAAAGTCAGAATCTTTTGTTCAATAAATATCAATAAAAATATTTGTGACTATTTTGACAAGTGAATTTTCTGATAACTAAATTAAATATCTTTATGCAGATTTTTTTTCGTAATCGCAATAATAAGACTCACATTTTTGTCAATTTGTGAAAAATGGCAATAATAAATGCAGGCAATGATTTTGAATTTACAGTATCTTTTCTGGAATATAACTTACCGAAACACTTCTGATTTGTCTTTTCTGGAATATAACTTACAGAAACACTTCTGATTTGTCCTTTCTGGAATATAACTTACCGAAACACTACGAATTTGTCCTTTCTGGAATATAAGATTTGTATCATCATGTGTTTCCTTGATCTTCACTTCTATCTCTGTGGTGTGCCAGTCTGCCATACCATGATCCATAAACATTCCAGGTGTCTGTGGGGTATAAGGTGCCCCTGGTGTCATAGGACTGTACCCCATAGGTGAGGGGGTTCCAGCATTGAAGCCAGGGGATGGGGATGTCTGGTACCCTAATGGACTTGGTGAGCTTCCACCGAAACCTCCACCAGCAGGACTAGGTGCTACAATATCATATGTTTGCTATTATATATAAAATAATCAAAATTCAATAAATGTAAGTGGTTCAAAATTTTACACAAAAACTATCAAATAGCAGTCATTATTTCTTAGGGTAATTCAATATGACAAATTAGGGTAAGCAAGGTATTCTATTGTTAGTCTGTCTTTTTCTTTTTTAGCCATGGCGTTGTCAGTTTATTTTTCTATTTATGATTTTGAATGTTCCTCTGGTATTTTTCGCCCCCCTTTTTTTTTGGTGCATATATGAACATTGGCTAATCTTTGATTGTTTCTTATGAATTTAATCTAACTTTTATACACTCAGAATGATTTAGAGCTTGATATATATCACATGTCTATTGTTGAAGACTGTATGTATCTTGCTAACATATGTTAATTCATTGGTGTATACCCCACATCTCATTTTATATAACAAGATCCTGCAGTCAATTTGAAACACTTATTTCACAAGTTTCCTCATCTTGAATTGTTGTTCAAAATTAATTATAGAATATCATGACCTTTTCTAAGTACATTAATAATATAGAGTGACCAATCTTAAATAATTCTATAAGAGGTTCCTTCTATAATAAACAGAATTTCCAATAATTAAAATTATTAACTTACAATTACATTATTATTCCTTTAGAGAAAGATTTGATATAGTCTACTGTTTGTGCACAGAAGGATTGTTTATCAACCTTATAAACAGATGACCCAAGTACTTACAATGATAGCTCCCTGGAGAAGCCGATGACTGTCCCCCATAGGGAGAATAACTTGTTCCTGGTGTCTGTGGTGTAAAGGGTCCTCCGATCGGACTGGGTGTGTCAGCTGGGTAACCAGGAGTGCCTGGATTAGGGGTGTCAAAATTCCCTGGTGATGGCGATTCAAAATTGTAGTCAAAATCATTTTGTCTGAAAAAGACAAAATTTGCTTCATTTAACTGAGGTTTTGTTGTGTAAAATGACTCAAAGTTAAACTACGAATTGGACTGTACAAGTATGAAACAAACCTTTGATTCTGCACAAACTAACAGTCACCTATAAGCAGTGACCTATAAGCATTTACTGAGTCGAAGTAGTGTCTTTGAAACATAGAACAGCAATAAAAGCACTGCATATTTGCTTTTGTCAAATTTATTGGGGATTTAGTGTTATAAAACAATCCACCATTAGCTTCCATTGTTAATCTTCAAAAGTTTAAATCATGTAATATATATTGATATTAAGACCAACTCTGATACTATAAAATATTGATAAGGATTCATGACCATATTTTGATTATATTTTGTAAATCATCTTATAACATTACAATCTTAATCTCATTTATAAACATAGTTTGTTTACCTAGCTGGTGTGTTGGGGTTAGCTGGATCCCAAGCACTTTGTCCTGGAGTACGATTTCCTGGTTCATGAGAGGGCGTCTGACTACCATAATGAGGTGTGCGTGATCCATCATGTAATGGTGTCTGTGAGCCGTACATGGGAGTACGAGATCCATACATAGGTGTCTGTCCACCATAGACAGGTGTCCTGCCATAGGCAGATGTAGAACCATCTTTTGGTCTGCCGCCTCTGTAAAGAAATAATTCAATATAATGAAAGTTTTCGGGTATTCTACCTTCAAATAAACTTGTACACAGTTTCAAACAATTTTTGATATCTTAAATATTTGCCTGTTATGTATTGACTTCAATAGATACTGACTGCTTGTATTTTATTAACTAAACAGAATTTTATGAAAAATTAGAAACTTATTACAATAAGAAGATTTATTTAAATGAGTAACAAGCAAGATATGTACATAAGAGAAGATAAGAAGATTTGTGTACTTTTTTTTTATATTGGACATCTCAATTATTTTTCTAATCAAACAAATATGGCGGCACTTTGATTTTGGATGTGTAGCTTTTGCCATGTTTGACAAATGCCAGTCAAATTTTGTCATCAAAGAGGAAACATTTACTATTAATGTTACATACGTGAGTGATGCCAGACGATTTTTATCCACCGATATTGTTTTACAACTGGAATGTAGCTCCACTCTAGCTGTGGATTCCGTGGCATCTTTCACAATACCAATATAACCTGTAAACAATCATACATAATCTTATTATTTTCTGTTCCACATCTTTAAAAAGATATTTTTCAAGAGTTTAAAGGATTTAATCAGATTTTTCATAAATGATATCATTTGTTCTCATCCAGAATATGCCAAATAATTGTAAATAGAGAATACACTCAAGCAACAATAAATTAATTCTAACAAAAGATATAGAAAGACTAACCTTTGAATGGACCCTGTATAATCCTAACTGTCTGTCCTATCAGTTCTTTGTCCCTTTTTGTCAAACCACCTCTTCCTGCTCCCGCTCCTCCTCCACCTCCTCTTCCCATACTTGGAGCACCACCTCCACCACTGTCTGGGTGGGCAGGGCTGGACAAACGGGGTGACATTGGTGAGAATCCAGTAACACTTAATGATCCTGTGTTTGTCTGGAGATAAATAGAAATAATGTAACATTAAATCTGCATAGCAAACTAAGAAATTAATAAATAATTCAGTTATAATATCCTTTAAGCCATTTTATATCAAAGCTGCCATAAACCTGATACATTTCAGTTTCAAGTTTATCCACCATTACATGAAATAAAGTATTTAATATAATGTAAAAAATGCATAGCAATAAAAATTACTTCCCTTCACAGATCCAAAGTAATTGTATTCATAATGTTATCAATTTAACATGTAAACATTAAATCGAAGTAAAGCTATGAAAGCATAGAAAATTGCATAATTCTATCACTTTAAACTTCAAAAGCACAATATTACATATTGGTTAATTCTTACAACATGAATGTATTGAGTTCTGTTAAATGAATTACCTTGGAACCACCTGCCAAAACAAGATGTCTTGTCCTACATACAAAGTAGCCTCCATTTTCTGTCATCATCCTTGACAACAGAAAAGCAAAGCTTCTGTATAAATGTTTAATTTCTCCTGATCTACCCTACAAGTAAAAAAGGTTTAAACATATAAAAAATTTGAAAGGTCAAGCAAACCAGATGTTGCATCATAATATTCAAAAATAAATTGATAAATGTACCGGTATTCATTGTTCAAAGCCTGTCATCATCTATATAATTTGAGCAGAATTGTACTTAAATAACTTTTCTCTGTCTTGATCAGCTTCTGCCACAAATAGTAAATGATTTAATTAAATAACTTGTGTCAATGTTCAATCAGTTGATAAGATAGTCATCAAGTCTCAAGTAAAAAGTAATCACAGTGCTTGAAAGCACTAACCAGTTAAGATTGCTTCAAATTATCAGTTGGAAGTAAAATTAAATATTGCATTGGTTGTATCTTTACTTTTAAATGAGAAGACCTCAGTTTGTGTGTCTCTTCTCTTCCTCCAAGGATAAATGAATCATCATGACTCTGTGTTCTATAAGTAACATACATAGTCGCATTTGTCTTCCATTCTTATGATTATTCAGATTGAGTTATTTTTGGAGAAAAACGACAGAAAAGCAGTCTGGATAGTGATTCCAACATCAGACTAACTTTTAGTCATATATAAGACTTCCGGTTTGAAACATGCACAAGTATAACCAATTGTATGATAGAGAACAAAAATGAAAAATAAATATGCCAATCAGAGCGTTCTCCATATCATGGTGTTTAGATCGCAAGAACCACAACTATTATACCTCCTTAGAGAGGACAATTATTTTTCGCATTTATCTACATGTAGACTACGATTATACTACTTTAATATATAGAGACCCTCTGTATTCTGTCTACTGTATTCTTTGAAATGTTTACTATTTAAGGGGTCATACCAGTTGCATATATATTAGAATAAGTAAAACATGTGGAAACAAGAATGTGTCCATAGTACACGTATGCCACATCAGCACTATATTTACTAAGTTTCGAGTTAATTGGACTTCAACTTCATCAAAAACTACCTTGACCATTAACTTTAACCTGAAGCAGGACAGATGGACGGACGAACAGATGTATGAACAAACGAATGCATGGATGCACAGACTAGAAAACATAATGCCCATAAATGGGGCATAACAATTCATTGTTGAAAGTGGAAGTGGTGATTTGGCAAAAATAAAAGTAGGGTAGAGATTAGAGGGAGGCAGGACCTTTTTCGGGATGTCAGAATCGGGTGTTTTTAAGCTCGGGATTTGGAGATATATCCTTACGGGATCCTGGAAAATATTTTTCGATTTCAGGATATGAATTTCTTTAAATTCTGCATCTCGGGATTTCATGTTTTTAAGCCCGGGATTGGATCAGGAACCCCTCCGACCACCCCTCAAATTATCCTAAGTCGGTCTTAATCTTTTATACAAGATTCATATCCTACCTTTGGCATGTTAATTAGGCTCTCAAAAGAAAAAGCAATGATGGATTGTCCTAGAAGCATATTTTATTAGACTAATAATGGTCTATTATATATAAGCAGTTACATTTATTTCATGTTTGAACAGTGCAAATTTTTTATTTAGTTTGACTTTTACCAAAAGATGCATTGTCTATATGCAGCAAAGGAGAAGAATAATTGTGGTCCGAGGCTAGAAACAGAAAATAATTGAACTTAACAGAAAGGAAACAAATATCGGACTTTGGAAAAACAGAGAGGGCTTTTGATACCTTTTATGAAATTCTCCATACATAATATCTATTACAAACAAGAATGTGTCCACAGTACACGGATGCCCCACTCACACTATCATTTTCTATGTTTAAAGGACTGTGAAATTGGAATAAATTCTCTAATTTGGCATTAAAATTAGAATGATCTTATCAAAGGGAACATGTATATTAAGTTTCAAGTTGATTGGACTTCTACTTTATCAAAAACTACCTTGACCAAAAACTTTAACCTGAAGCCAAAAACTTTAACCTGAAATTTGCACTATCATTTTCTATGTTCAGTGAACCGTAAAATTGGGGTCAAAACTCTAATTTGGCATTTAAATTAGAAAGATCATATCATAGGGCACATGTATACTAAGTTTCAAGTTGATTGGACTTCAACTTCATCAAAAACTACCTTGACCAAAAACTTTAACCTGAAGCCAAAAACTTTAACCTGAAATTTGCACTATCATTTTCTATGTTCAGTGAACCGTAAAATTGGGGTCAAAACTCTAATTTGGCATTTAAATTAGAAAGATCATATCATAGGGCACATGTATACTAAGTTTCAAGTTGATTGGACTTCAACTTCATCAAAAACTACCTTGACCAAAAACTTTAACCTGAAATTTGCACTATCATTTTCTATGTTCAGTGAACCGTAAAATTGGGGTCAAAACTCTAATTTGGCATTTAAATTAGAAAGATCATATCATAGGGCACATGTATACTAAGTTTCAAGTTGATTGGACTTCAACTTCATCAAAAACTACCTTGACCAAAAACTTTAACCTGAAGCGGGACAGACGGACGAACGAACGGACGAACGAACGAACGAACGAACAGACGGACGGACGAACGAACGAACGGACGCACAGACCAGAAAACATAATGCCCCTCTACTATCGTAGGTGGGGCATAAAAATCATCCTACAACAGTTCACAAGCTGTATATGTCGTGATTTCACGGGTGTGTTCTAGTTTGATTTAACAGCTATTCTAGACAAAGGAAGATAACTCCAATTTTTTAAGATGAGGTTAACAATAACATAATTTCTTTTTTTAGAACAGATATTAAATTCCTGCACCTTTTTTTTGACAAGTGTAACATTATTTTGTGTTTTGAATATCTGAGCATATATTACTTTGATAAAAGTCTGGAAATGTTCATGGATAGGATGTATAGAATGTTATGATCAATGCACTATATTTTGTGTATCAAAAAGGTAGTGATCAGCCTTGGAGCATTTAGATATCAGGTCTGTTTTGATCTAAGGTTTATCATGTTTGAGTTTTCATCTAGCTCAGAGCTAACAGAAAGTTTCAGGACTGGATTATTCTTATCTTCAAAATCGTTTCCATTTATTACTGATGGGAAATAGTCAGTATGCTTATCTAATGTGTGTATAATCTTAAATTACGTAAAATATCCATAAAATGAGTTTTGAGTGCCCTACATTCTATTTCCATTATTTCAATTACTGGTTGGTTTATGGTCTATGGAGGTTCATTATAAAAATAAGAAGCAATATGATCACTAATGAGATGGCTATCCAACCATCATGTTTATGTTGTGTTATGATGTTTTTGTCATTTTAGTTGTGAAATGTTAGTAGTGTCATTATATTGTGTTTAATGTTTTTGATGAAATTTCACCAGATAAAAGCTTTATTAATTGCCAAACATACTGAATGTGGTCCATCAATAACTTTAACAATATCTTTGACTTGTACATTGTTGTTCTCTGAATCGAGGGCTACAGCATGCTTTGTGTCCTTCTTGCGTGTTATAGAAGCTGGCTTTACATTGATCACCTGAAATAGAAATGTGTATGTAAGCTAAATCACAAATTGGGAAATGGTGGACTCTACTATAAGTTTTTCTGATTTTTTTTTTTTTCATTGTGGAAACTCATTTCAAAGTATCTGTACAATGATAAATTGTTAATTGACTTAACACAAACATAAATTGTGTTCAATTTGTTTCTTCTCAATACAGGAATAGATTTAGAAAAGAAAATTTACTCTTTGTATTTGAATTAAAGAAATTTGCTTCATTCTATATACATACCTTATTGTGCATGTTTAGAACCTGGAAATTCTCTTTCTCCAATCTTACAATACAACCTACTGTTTGTGGACTGAAACAAAACAACAATTTACACTGTAATGTTTACTTTCAGAGTATTTTTTAAATTATTTACTTCTGACAGCATATTTAATTCATACCTTCTATAATGAAAAATCTTTTACCATGCAATACAACCTAAATAAGACAAACCAATTTTTTTTACAAAAATCTCATGTGTGAAAATACTTGAAAGTCTCAAATTAATTAAACATTGCTTTGTAACATACAATCTTAAAATTTTTGAGAGATGAGTGAACAGAATATGTCTACATATTAACTCTCTTTGCAAATTTAAAACCCACTCATAGAATGAACCTCTGTTGTTAAATTAAATAATATACTCACTCAAGCATGACTAAATCACCAAACTGGAACTGTCCCAAAGAATCCACACCAGTTGCCATGTCTGCACAAAGCTGTAAATCTTTAGGTAAGACCTTCAGCTGTAAAATGACATCATAAATAAATGAAAAGCTGACTTTATAATTTGTTATATAAAACAAGGAGATGTGGTAGGATTGCTGAAGAGAGAGCTATTCATTAAGACAAAAGGACATAGATGCAAACAATTAACAGCTGACTGTAGCAGTACATCTTCAACAATGAGAAAACCCCATATTGCATAATAAGAAATCATAGGTCCAATAGATGACAACAATCAATGTTTAAATTTCATAATTTTCTTTCTTTTCACCAGAGCCACTGCGGCAAGATATTTTCATTTTTAATCTTAATTAATTGACAATAATTCTGAGTTTTCTTGCGAAATGTTGGTGGTTCTCTTCTGTGTACTCAGGCCTCTTCCACCAAAAGAATTGGCCACTATGAAATAGCAAAGAGTGCTAAAATTGGCATTACTTTGATATGTAAACAATGGAAAACTTTTTTAGTTAATGAACCATGACTGAATGTGTAGGGCCAAACAACCTCTACAGAAACGAGAAATTCTTATTTAACTAAACTTCACACCAAATATACTTGACTCATTATAACTGGTTTGCTTAAAAATGACATAAACACAAACTTTAAATTGTAAACTCATGCAAAATTATGAAAAAATTTCAATGAACCATAATGAAGGGATGGGGCCATATCAAGTCCATGAAAGTGGTTATATAAGTGCATATGAAGTATTATTGACGTACCATTAATGGTTCCCCTTAAACATGTTAAACTGACCTAATCACAAACTTTAACAAATTGCGGTAGCTGCTGTTACTAGAAACCGCAGGCCTAAATTTTGCATTTGTTGACAAAGATGAAAATAAAATTTAATCAACATTTGTAAGAATACGTGTGGACCTAGTTTATCAGATACTGTTAGGTTAATATTTACAAATGATTTTTGACTTAAAAATACTATACCTCATGCATGGTCAGATCAGAAAACAAGACCACCATATTATCCTCCACTCTGACGATAAGTCCTGTGTCTCCCTCAAATCGTCCCTGTATAACTTTGACATGATCCCCCATCTTAAAGTGTTTCTTCAGTTCACTAGCCTGGAACTCCAGTGGATCCTTCAGATCTTCATGTTTTGGTAACATAGTAATCTTATTACCGTCAATACTGATGATCTTTCCCTGTAGATGGACCAATTCACCTTCACTGACCTCCACTACATCACCAGGGATGAAGTTATGGGTTACCTCTCCTGCTGGCTTCTCCTGTATCACTTTTTATAAGTTAAGGTCCATTTTTAATTCAATGTTGAATGTGGTTTCAATATTTGTTTGAAGGAGGGTATAAAGTATCCTTCCCACATGTCAACTCTAAATAACAACCAGTTACAGTAAATAAATGTCTGAAATTCACAGTTTTGTAGGAAGGGCATAAAAAAAGTTGCAAAACAATTATAAAACATAACAAGAATGGTCCCCAGTACACCAAAAACTTTAACCTGAAACGAACAAACTAACAAAAGGACGGACGTACGCACAGACAAGAAAACATAATGCCCATAAATTGGACATAAAATGAAATTGTTTGAAAAAGAAGCTGAAATGTGCTTCCAGAATAGTAGCTGAAAGGAAGGGGTTTAAATTAGACAGGCATACAGATCAGTACATAGCTACTCTTCACAAATAATAATATTATTTAGGAATTGTAAGTTTAAGGATACATTCTACATCAACACCATCAGGTTGGTCTTCAAACTTTTCTAATTCATTAAGTGTTGGCTTAACACCCTCTGCTATCTGTAAGTACAATGTAAATAGTAAATTGTTTTAAACTATTGGTATACGAGATGAAAACAATATTATTTGTAAACATCAGTTATAATGGTTTGTATGTTACTTACCTTTCCTTATCAAGTACAAGTAGGATTGCATATTTATCTATAATTTACAATTTTATCTTTTTTTACTTAATTAATTTTATTGAAACTTAGTGTGTGTGAGCATTGAAGCCTGAAGGGAAGAGATTGCTTTCAGTTTGCAATATGAACTTAAAATTAAACATTGGATTGGATTAAGCAATTTCATATATTTAAATTTTGAGTTATCTTTCCTTGTTCATTATTGAATATTTGTGGTTGAACTTATTTTTATAACATATACAGTCTATGTAATTTTTTTAAAACAGATTTGGAAACTTATGTTAGTAGACATTATAAAGTTTTGTCAGCTAGACTTAACAGACATAAGGAAAACTTAAAATAGCAGACATTATAACTTTTGTGTATACCAGACTTAACAGACATAAAAAAAAACTTACAATAGCAGACATTATAAAGTTCTTGAAGAGGAATCCTTTTCTGCTGTATCTGTTATTCTCAAACACCAAAAAGTCTCCATCTTGAGTTATTTCCCCTCCGATACCCCTGTAAATTGAACATTAAATATATGTAAAAAATACACAAACAAATAAATTTTATTTTCTTATAACACTATCAATTCTTTTCAGCATTTTTTTCCCGAATATTTTTCTCATTTTAATCACTTACAACATTCATCAGAATCGATGGTGAAACAGTTCATCAAAATATAATATTGTGTAACATTTATCATGTTAATGCAATTTATTCCATCTCAAGTGATGCACTGTGATTAAGGATATAATAGTAAATTTTGTAAATAAAATAACTTGAAATTTTACAGATGATCAAAGATCATAAAAGATAACTTAATTATAAATATGTAAAATTGTTACCTGATAGCATCAGGATCAAATAGTTTCTGTGCAGGTCTTCTCTTCTTTTTTCTTTTCTCAGCTTGCTGTATAATTTATAATATGAAATAATAAGTACCAAAACAGTAAGCTCTGTATTTTCCAAAGATAATGTGTCCACTGACAAAAATGTCATAAATTAGATTGACATCCAGAAATACATGAAAAATAAGTGTTTTTTTACGTACTATAAATACAATGAAATATGTTACTTGCTAACACATCAGCTTTATAAACCTTGTAAAATATTTATGGATCTAGACTTAAAACTTACTTATGGGCGTATTGTTAAAGGACATAGTGACCTATAATTGTTAATTTCTGTGTCATATGATTTGGATTGTGGAGATTTGTCTCATTGGCAATCATACCACATCTTTTTTATATATATAATATATATTATGAAGATATAAAAATATATGTTATTTACAAAAGAAATGAACTAGGTCTTAAAACTTTACTGAAGTCAGGAAATGTGGGGTATTTTGATAGGTATCTTATTTTCAGGGTGTTTTTACTCACATTATTATCTTTAGTTTTAGCAAATCCTCTGGGTTTTGTGTAGTCTATTCTAGGTATCAGTTTCAGATGAACATAATTCTGTGCTGGCTCTACAAAGTCAACCTGTAAAACAATATTTATATCTTTAAAGTCATAACATCTATTATGCATAAACAAATGCTTAATTTAATTACAAATTAACCATTAGGAAAACCAAAGTTCAACAAGAATGCAAATGTTCATGTGCTAAGAATATCCCCATATCATAAGTCAAAGTAATGGCAAACTGACAGAATGTGTCTAACAGATTCCTTCAGCTCTTACATGTAACAACTCATCATTGTAAAGTTGCTGAACCAAATATAAAATCCTGCTATTAAATAGAAAAGTCGAAAGAAAATCCATGTTGAACATAAGAATAGAAAAATAGACAAAGGTGAATGCAGTATAGCCCTCACTCCAAGTTATATATATATTGTTTCTAGGTACTGATGAGTATTGGAACAGGCCATGCAAAAGCATCATGGTAAGTCAAGGTCGTTAAAAAAACAAAATGGATATCTTACCCATCACGTGACCTTGGTTCAAGTTGGATGGTTTACTTGAGGCAAATAATCTTTGCATATAATTTTCATCAATTTGAACTATGACCTTGGTTTAAGTTAAAATGACTTACCTGACCTAAGTCATCTTTGAACACACCTCTTTTCAATCTGACCCATGACCTTGGTTTCAGTTGAGCTGACTCTTTCACAATCTTCATAACATCTGTCATTTCTTTGATGGGAACCATCTATTTAAACATGTTGGCAAATGTTAAATATATCTTTTATGAATAATTTTTGATTTTAACATTATTTGTTAAAGTAAAATACTAAAAGAATAAGAATAGAAATCTGAAATCTCTTTGTATAGAGGTTAAAAGCAACCTTACAAATGCAAAATGAAAATGTTGAATTTAGAGGACTCAATATTTAAAATTAAACATTACACATTCTTATGTCCTACAAATTAAAATCAAACATCCTTTAACATTCATCGCAAAAAAATACTATATAGTAATCTAAGTAATTAGTATTGCTGCATTAATCAGAAAACAGTTGGAAAAACCCTCCTCTTTATCTTTTTAAACCCTGAGTCAAATATAAACTGAATTTTACAAATATCTATAGATGACTTACCTGTTGTGCCCAGATTCCCATCCTAAGATTACCAATTCCTTCAATAGCTTGTTTAACATGGGTCTGTTTGTAAGCCTCAACATAGATATAACCTTTTAAACTCTCCTTAGATATTACAGCCTTTATCTGAAGTGGCTGCAAACAAAATAAAAAACAAATTATATTCAATATCCTTGTTTTCAAAGGAAATTTATCTCATCATTCTAGAAAAGGAATAGTGATTAATGAGTTTAGCTTTATAAAAACAATAATTTAATTGTATTCTCAAAATAAACTTTCTTTAAGGATTCTGGATCAACAATTTATCATTTAGTTTTGAAAAACTGTTGGTCTGATTTAAAATTTCAGATCTAGTGTGATTTGTTTTGGCCTTTTAGCAATTTAATTAAATGGGAATCAATTTTTAAAAACACCAAAAAACAATGCATATTGCATTGAAAACAGGTATATATTAGAAAGTATGCTGTATCAAAAGATTTTTTTTGAACTGTCATGTATAAAATGTCCGCCTTTTACACCATTTCTTACTTAAAATACATTACAAAAAATATTAGCCTCCCCTTACATACAAGATTAGCCTCCCCTTTCATACAAGATTAGTCTCCCTTTACACATATCCTACCTCATCCTCAAACTGATAAGCAATATACTTTCTCATCACTTGTATGGCTGTTGTTCTTTCTTCACCAATTCTACATTTTACTAACCACAAATTGGGATCTCTGTTCAAAAATTCAAAGATTCATAAAATACTGAAAAATTAGAATGAGAATTTGATAGATATTCTTTGGAGATATTTTAAAATTTCCAACCAATCTAGCAGATGATGATTTCATATAAAGAAACTGACTCCACTACCATTGGCTGCCACAAGCATTCTTGTCGTATATTATATTGCATTCAGTGTTCAGAAGGTCAATCATAGCATGAAGTTCTAAATTATTTTAAATTATCTACTTTATTATATATGGTAAATTAATATTTGATTACACCTCCTGAGCTGTGTATGTTGGTAGTCAACTTACTTGACACCAGGTAACAATCCTTGCTGTGTAATTTCATCAGACATTTCTTCTCCCTCTCCATATCTAGCGCTAGCTGAACCCTCACCATATTTCTGTCTGTAGTATTCTTCAATCTCATCTTCTCGCTGAGTACTGTAAAAAAACACACCAATATATGAATATATCTTAATTTTATAACATTTCTGATCTTGCTTTTTTTAAAATAGATATGAGCTCTAGGTTGTCGATTCCTAACTATAGCATTTACTTTTTTTAAACAAGGTTTGTTACAAGTTTCTGCACAATATGTAATCAGACTAATTCTTGCATAGAAAAGATCTTTTTTTCAAATTAGAATTCCAGTGAAAGATAATATAAATAAATCAAGAACTAACAGGAAGTTTGATCAGATCATTTATTAGGAATTATCAAAGTTATTTCTTGCTTCCCAGTTACTATATCTGTTGTAAAATTGTCATTTTTACAACTTTTAAAAAAGTAAATTACTGTTTAAAATTATATAATTACTAATGAGTACATCCCTCTTTATGAAAAAGGTTTTCAACACCGTGAGAAACCTATAATGCCGCTGCATCACACTTGCAAAAAATTATGAGATGTTCAAATTTTATCAACTGTGCTTTATATAATGTCTAAAATGTTCTTTGGATTTAAAATAAAATATAATATTGTTAATAATGTTTTTAAATAAACACTTTAAATGTCAGAATAGACATTTTATATGTAAGAAAACTGTTTTGTAAAAAAAATTTTATTTCAGAATGAACCTATTCATTGATTGATTGTTGTTTGCTTTACGCCGCATTAGCCGCATTAGCACAGAAAGGCTATATCGGGGCGATGAACCTATACATCTTCAAAAATTAATATCATAACCAACAGTTACCTGATCATTTGTTCATATCTACGATTTTCATCGATTTCTCTAGCTGATGGTCCATACGTGGATTGTCTGTCGATCATTGTTTGATCCACGCCATCTTCCCATTCCTCGTCATCGTCTTCGTCACCCTCATCATCCACATCTATCAAAGGATATCATAATTATATCAAATGCCTCACCATATAAAGTTATTCTCAATGGTAGATATCATTACTTAATAAATATTATACATTTCAAAAATGAGGGACACTTAACATTTAAAGTTGAGCATTTTTTACAACATTTTAGGGTTTTAGCGCAATTTTTCTATAAATATTGAAGCCCATTTGCAGTTTCAATTCTATAAATGTCCTCTTAACAACGACCTGTATTTATCAATATGTTGTAGCATATTACCACATGTGTCTTACCCCACATTCTGTTTCATATATTACCACATGTGTCTTACCCCACATTGTGTTTCATATTCATTCTCACTGAACTATAGGATACAAACTTGGTTAGTCCTAGAAATGACTGGTTGTATAATTTCATAAAGACAAAAAAAATGTTGTTTTAAATATGCATATTTGATACAAATTATTTCAAAAAAGTTACAGATAAGAAATTCCATTTTGCCAAAAACTAAGTAAAAACACATACCAGCTTCTTCGATAATGAAGCCACCAGCTCTGGGCTTTCTCTTTTTCCTTTTACTTGCTTGACGATCTACTGCATAGTCCTTTCAGAAAAAATGCAAAATAAAGTTCAAATTACAATTTTATGAAAATAGAAATACAACCAAGATAATGTTATATAGATAGGTTCAAAACAATACATTATCATACTTTGGGACGTACGTACAGGGGTAAAACTTAATGCCCCTTCCTTTACTACATACGTTTTTTAAAATAACTATACTATTTTTTTTGTGATTTTTGTATCATTGTTATATCAGTGGCCTTAAGGTTAACTCATTATCTTTGTCAAATCCTACCTCATCTTCTTCGGAATCATAGTCATCCTCATCCTCTTCTTCATCACTGACCACTCGCTGTTTCCTAACTCTCTTCTGAGGTAAATCTTCCTCTGCCTACAACATACAGAAAATACTATGGGGTGTTCCATTTAAACACACATGGAACCGAGAAAAGGCTATTTCAAAATGAGGTAACCATTTATAGAGGCAAATTGTGAGTTTGTTTATATTTTCACTGTATATGACTACTTCAATATATGCTTAGGTGAGAATTCGTCATGTTTCTTATGCCTTTTCCCCGAGTCCCACGTAAGTTTTTAATGCATAGTCCTAAAACAATAAAGACCTGTGTACACAACTTATCTAAATATACATATTCCACAACAAAGGATCTGACAATACCCCATTCGTCTTTCTGTTCTGATATTGTTATGTCAACCAATGAAATTTGTTTTCCCATTTTGTCAGTGTATTTCAGTCACATTAATTTCATATGTCAAACACCACGAATCTTATACATGTAATAAGGTAAATCACACAAAACATATTACTTGGTAATTATGCTAATCAAGACTTTATAAAGTGTACAAAACACATACAAATAATGTGGAAAACAAAAGTGTGACAAAATCAATGATCAAATACAGATGAAACATTAGAATATCAACCACCAACTGCAATTCATTGGTTTAATACTTTATTTGTAATTGTGATGAAATATCTTGACTGAGATACTTTGGGACTGGGATACAATGACCTCCTTTAATTTGGGAATGTGATACTTGGACCTCCTTTGAGACTGGGACACTATGACCTCCTTTAATTTTGGACTGGGATACTTTGACCTCCTTTGGGACTGTAATACTTACTCCACTTAATTCTTCTCCTCCACTTCCTGCTGGACTCCCGGGACCACTTATACTTCCTGCAGGACTCCCAGGAGGACTACCACTTCCAGCAGGACTACCTGGAGCCGAGCCTGAATATGCACTACCTTCTTCTTCGCTGTCTGACATTCTATATTTCTGAAGGTAAACAAAAACATGATCATGAAAGGCCACTTTATTTTCATACATGAAGCAACACAATGTCCATCTTCTGTTTTGCTGTTAAAGTTATATTTATATTGTCTTCTTCAGAAATGAAATTGACATGCAAAAGACACAAACAATTATTTAATTGCCAAACAAACAAAATTGTGTGTGTAAACTACCATGACTACCTTTTCTTTTCCAAGTGTCGAAAAGGTGGGAGAAAAGCTCAATTTGAAAATACACTGTTGAGATTTAAGTAAGATAAAAAGGCTATGGCAAGATAAAAGGTATATATTTAGAACTTTATCCTTAAGGGTTATACGTCTAAGGAAATCCAAAAGATAATCAGAGATGCAAACAGTTTTTTTTTCCTGTCAGACATTGGGGCCTACAAGGTAAGTTTTGCCAGACTCACCACATTTCTGCCAGACCTATATTTTCACTCAAAATGATCTATGTTTGTAATATTATGAAGAAAAAAAAACAGCCCCCCCCTTTTTTTTCCATTGTACCCACCCCTAGATGTAGAGCATAAAAAGTTTTTATCAGTTTCAACCCAAGAAATTGTATATTTTTCAAAAAATAAATGTTAGCAGTTAATAAAAATGAAATTCTTACTGTTTATAAATAATAATGGAATGTAACTGTTTCCTGATAAGGGGTTTCCCGAATTTTCCCGCCAAAAAGCACATGGCTTTCAACAATTGTAAACAAAGCATTCAATTTGTGATCATAGATAACAGCTTTAATTAATTCAATTTGGATATAGATATTCAACTTAAGGTACAGTCAGCCAATGTTTTTACTTTTTTCTGGATTAAAACTTTAATATTTGAAAGAAAAGTTTAAAAAATAAAATAATCTTTGACATCAAAACAACAGACGATCTGAAATATTCAGTGACCCATATATTTAAGAACTCTGCTACGGAAGTCAAGTTACATAATTTTTCAAACCAATGGTGTGTATTCTCTGTTACAACTAATCAACTGCGTTTGATATAAATATTTCAATAAATTAATTTAACGATGTCAAACATAAGATTTCAAAACTGAAATTGATACTGCAAAAGGTTTACTTTTTATTTTTTAAGGAAGGATATTTGGAAGTTGTGTCAGGCTATACTATTTATCATTAAAACAGTTTGAACTCCCGATTTCTATTATGTAATAGAGGCCTTGCATGTTATTCTTTCTAATCATGCAAGGTGGTTGTAAAATCACAATTTCATAAACAAAATACTCTGCCGGGACCGACAGGGAATTAAGTTTTGGCTGACCCAAGCAGACTAAAATATTGCCAGCAATCAGGTCCTACACAGCAACAAGTTTTGCCAGACTTGCATTAATTCTGCCCCTTAGGTCTGGCAGGTCCGACGATTAGTTGCATCTCTGGATAATCAGTTTTTCTATGATGTAAGAAAAGAGGTAAAAAAGTGAGATGTACATAATACATGTACATCATATGGAGAAAACAGGTAACTGGGGTTTAAAGTTATCACTTAAAGACTATTAATCAATACATGAAGGATCTACAATGTATTACAAAAATGCTATCAGAACTTCAGCTTCCCTTAATACAATCAAGACGTCAACAGGAACGACTGATTTTCTTTTACAAAGCCGTTGTGGGGAAGATACTAGAGCTCCCACCAGACGACCTTATATAATTTCACAGACCAAAACAACAAATTAGAGCAACAACTTTTAACAACGTTATCACTAAGAACATATGAAGAACATTATAGACCAACAAGTCTGTGACAACAAACGAGCACTCATAGTTCCAAACAGAAAGACCACACCCCTTCAAACACTCTATTTTTATGCACACTGCAGTAGATTGGAACCATCTAGAGAACTAGGTAGTGTGCATGATAACTACAACTGAGTTTAAATCAGCACTCCTCAGCAAGCTGAACTTGTGTGCACAGACCAACCGGACCTGTCACACAATAGCCGAAAGAAATCTGTGTAGTACTCATCCATTTACAGAAGTTGGATATACAGATATAGATACCTCAGTTAGGGTTCCAACCAAAATGTTAAGCTTACATTAAACATGTACCACATTTTATACAATGTCAATAACATAAACAAGACATTAAATTCAAAATCATCTCATTCAAACGCACTGGACAACGCCTTTATTTCTGGCTCTGTATAAACTTAAAATAAGTTATCAAACGTACACTTGCAATTAAATGAAAAATCTGTGAAGACTAAAATATAAACATTTAGATGGACTTGAGACAAAGCTGTCCCAGTCTGTTTGTTGATTGTCCTTTTCGGATAGAAAAAGCTGCTTGAAACTTCAGACACACTCTCTTTTTGGATTTTCGTACAGAGGATATAGTGATATTTTTAATAAACGATATTATTTTGTTTAGTGAGACTCAATCAATTAGGAAATCGCTGGTTTTTTTTCTACCTGTGAAGTGTGGCGGCTGAAAATGCCGGAAGTTGAGTTTTAATTTGTACACAATGCCGGGACAAAAAAATCCGCAAATTTCTGCATCTATTATATGTAAAATGACATGTAAAAATATTGTCTTTCCTATTTCTACACAAATACTTGAAAAAATCATGATTTCAAGATATAGTGAATCACAGGTTTACATTCCGTTGTTTTCTTTTTTATTTGCTATTTTGCCGGCCCTGATTTAAATTCAAGCCGGCAAAACAGCCTGTCTATTTCTATAAAATTGAGAATGGAAATGGGTAATGTGTCAAAGAGACAACAACCCGACCATAAAGCAGACAACAACAGGAGGTCACCAACAGGTCTTCAATGTAGCGAGAAATTCCCGCACCCGGAAGCGTCCTTCAGTTGGCCCCTAAACAAATATGTATACTAGTTCAGTGATAATGAGCGCTATTTTATAAACTCCAAATTGTACATAAGAAGTTAAATTAAAAATAATACAAGACTAACAAAGGCCAGAGGCTCCTGACTTGGGACAGGCGCAAAAATGTATACAATGTATAGAATGGCTATTTAACCGGCACTAGCAACAGACGTAGTGAATTTGTTATTTAACAAATTTTGAAAAATTATTACTATGAAAATGTGTACTGTCAACATAAAAGAAAAACCGTGAATACCGATATACCAGTAGTTAAATGGGAAAACAGCTAAACGTTGAAAATTTGAGACATATAGTACAACTTGATATAACAAAGTAAATCACATAGCTTCAAAATTGAAAAAAGCCAGTTTAAATTAAACTTGGTTTTGAAATAATAAATTAATCAATTATTTGAATTGCATATGTGTAAACAAAACAGTGTTTACTGACTTGGCTGCCAGTAAAATAACATATTTTCTATTCGTCATCGCCGGCAACAAACTCACTACTATGTCTGGCGCCGGTAAAATAGCCATTTCTGTATAAATATGCTATTTTGCAGGCATGAAGTAAGATGTTTTAATCAGAGTCGGCAAAATAGCTAGTTCCTCTTTTCTATTTGTATTATGTATGTCTCTAGATTAGTTAAGTTTAACATTTTTTTTTTTTTTTTTTTTTTTTTTTTTTTTTTTTTTTTTTTGGCAAAAGTAGCAAAAGGGATTGGACACAAGTTATACAACATTAGTGACGTCCTCTCTCTGCCAAATCATATCTCTTGCCAAAGTAGAGTATCAAGTTGGGACCAGTCAAACTTTGCCCTAGGTATATATATAAAGAGAAAACAGCTCCGAGGATATACAACACTTAATGCTAAACTATTGCACCAATATCTATTTCATTTCCGCCCGGCCAAAATAATAATCTCAATAGATATAAGAAGATGTATATATATATGCATGGGTTCGAATCCCGGCGAGGGAAGAACCAAAAAATTTGCGAAAGCAAATTTACAGATCTAACATTGTTGGGTTGATGTTTAGACGAGTTGTATATACATTATGTACACAGTTATGTATCACCATCATTGATGGCGATCCGATGGATACATCTGTTGTAGAGTTGTCACTGACTCAGACGTACTTATAAATATAATTATTTTCTGTGACTGTATATTACATTAATTTGTAGGATCCTTTACTATAGATAATTTAGCTGATCTGTAACAATAACATCTTCATGCCTTATATATCATGTACTGTAGTACGCCGCTAGATTAAAACTGACGAAGAAAGGTAACACACGGCCAGCGAAAGCTCTTTTTTTGAGAGCCCAGGTGGTCGTGTGGTCTAGCGGGACGGCTGTAGTGCAGGCGATTTGGTGTCACGATATCACAGTAGCATGGGTTCGAATCCCGGCGAGGGAAGAACCAAAAATTTGCGAAAGCAAATTTACAGATCTAACATTGTTGGGTTGATGTTTAGACGAGTTGTATATATATATGTGTGTGTGTGTCTTCTTGAATGGAAAGGATATCGACAAACTATATGTATATTTACGTGATCTTCGTATAGTAGGGTGTGTATAGGGTCTCGTCTACTCTGTCTGTCATATATACACTGAGCTTTGTTTCAATGTAATATATCATTGTGGCGCAAATGAATTAATATTGTTTGTGGCGCAAAAATGAACAACTAATTAGTTATTTAATTAAGTCATTGCAATTGCTATTTAACTCTTAGGTCCGAGAACACAATTAATTCGTAGTGCATTTCTTTTAGAACATAAATAAAAATTAATAAAATCCCACCTGCGCTTTATCAATGAAATTGCTATTTAACTCTTAGGTCCGAGAACACAATTAATTCGTAGTGCATTTCTTTTAGAACATAAATAAAAATTAATAAAATCCCACCTGCGCTTTATCAATGAAATTTTTACAGTGTGTTGTACTAACTTTGGGACAAATTATATCAAAATTATTGAAATCTTTTGACAGCTTCCGAAGTGCTAATTTTTAACCTTTTCCAGCTGGACCAAATCACTACTCAGTGGCGGATCCAGGGGGAGGGGGGGGGGGTTCCGGGGGTGCGCACCCCCCCTTTATTTTTGCCGATCAATGCATTTGTATCGGGACATATGTTTTGCACCCCTTTGCACCCCCCCCCCCCTTTGCCCTGGGTTAGCACCCCCCCCTTTCGAAAATTCCTGCATCCGCCCCTGCTACTTTCCTTTAAAATTGTGGACCCAAATTTTGTTGCAGTGTAATTTCACCCCCTACTTCCAATTTGAGGCATACAACATGGAGAAATAAATTTGGAAGGGGTATGCAAAATATTGGCAGGTTACCCTCTGTCAACACTAGGGACTATAACAACGAAAATCAAGGGACGACAATTGTGGTACCGGCCCCGTGTCTTTTTTATGTTGTAATGTTACTCTATTGTTTCAGATTAGGGCGAAGGTTGATGCCCATTAAAACGTTTAAATCTGCTCAATTTGTTTGCACCTGTTATAAGTAAGGAACCTGATGTTCAGTGGTTGTCGTTTACTTTGATGACGTGGTTCATAAATGTTTCTCGTTCCTCGTTTTTCGTTTTTTAATATAGATTAGACCGTTGGTTTTCTTGTTTGAATGGTTTTACACTAGTCATTCTATGGCTCTGTGTCATCTTACTGTTCCTTGTGAGCTAAGGCTTTGTGTTGAAGGCCGTACTTTGACCTATTATGGTTTACTTTGATAAATTGTGACTCAGATGGAAAGTTGTCTGATTGTCACTAATACGACATCTTCTCATATCTATTGAGATTATTATTTTGGCCGGGCGGAAATGAAATAGATATTGGTGCAATAGTTTAGCATTAAGTGTTGTATATCCTCGGAGCTGTTTTCTCTTTATATATATACCTAGGGCAAAGTTTGACTGGTCCCAACTTGATACTCTACTTTGGCAAGAGATATGATTTGGCAGAGAGAGGACGTCACTAATGTTGTTATAACTTGTGTCCAATCCCTTTTGCTACTTTTGCCAAAAAAAAAAAAAAAAAAAAAAAAAAAAAATGTTAAACTTAATATATATATAAGATTAAGTGCTTTTATAAATCTTTATATTGTAAGTTTTTGACATTATCACAACTAAACAAAGCTGTTCCACTGTTTCGTATTTTTTAAAATTTATAATTAAAAAAAAAGTTGCAATATTCCGTCTAGAACTGACCAGTCATGTTTAAGCTTCAGGACCCCAAAATTGGTCAGTTGTACGGAATCATTTCCAATCAATTGTTCCATGTATGTGCTTTAGAGGAGATGTTGTCTGGAATTGACCAGTATATAAAAGAATAATGTTTTCCAATCATGGACCACAAAGGGCATAAATATTACAACTAATTTTGATATTGATGTGTTTTATATACTTTTATGTCACGTTAAGTATTTTACCCTTTTGGCCATTGTCAGTTGTTTGTCTTATGAATTGCGACTTTGGTTGTCCCTTGTTATCGTCTTACAACTTTTGTTTAGGGACTTATCATTATTTACCTGGGATTTTTTGATCATCCCCACAAAAACATTTTAAAAAATGTGATCCCCCCGGCCCTCTATTAAACTTGTCAAAATTTTAACATGCAAAATACTTGTTATACCATAGATATAATGCAAACATGAAATATTCTCAGTGGATTGAGTCCAAAAACATATTTGAGGGAAAATTGCCTTGAAATAGGGCTCTTCCATGAATATTTAAAGGTAGGCAGCAAGCCGGTGCTTTGGAAAGCTTAGTTTTTCTGACTTTTTTTTAATTTCCTATATTGAGCTATTGAAGTAAGCTTGTTCCTAAGTGGTTCTGTAAAAAGTTTTTGATACATCAACAACACATTATTTACTAAGTGAGATACATGTATCTATTACCCGCGGTATATGTCCCTTTCTTGGACGCTGTGTAAAACTTTACAGTAGGCCTTATTGAAACCTCCATTGAGTCGGTAAACGTTTATATGGATAGTTCATTCTTTCATACTTACTCATTTATTGACACATTCTATTCATAAATGTGTAATAGAAACCCCAAAATTTTGAATTGTTGGCCTACAAAAATACAGATTTTGAGCCGGGAATGAAAGTTATAAATGAACACAGAGACATCTTATAATGAATTAAAAAACATACCATGATTAGTGATGTTCAAACTACTTGTTTCTTTGTGCAAAAAAATTTGATCCCCCCACTTTGAAATTACAATAAATTTAAACCCCCCTCTTCCACATACAGGAAAAAACTTGACCCCCCCTGTATTTTGACCAGCCCCCCTCCCAGATAAATAATGATAAGTCCCTAATATTCCCTATTCTTTCTCAGATTAATGACTGGGGACTTTCAGTGTTTCAAATTCCAAGCTGGCCGTCCCCGTCGGTATAAACTAATATAATTGTATCTGTAACAGATGCTACACATTTACAAGTTATCACGACGATTCTGTTGTTTAAGAATTGAATGCTTCTTTTTGTAACTTCATTGGGGTGTAAAAGCGTTGACCGAAGTACATTTTAATAAGTTTTATTGATACATCTAATGTAATTATTAAGCGTAATAATTACATTAAATGTATGTTTCATTATACTACTTTATTCTGATTGGCTAACTGCACATCACGTGTTATTCCTTAAGCAATTGCATTGCTCAATAAAACTTATTATTCATGATAACACGTGGTCCCACAATAAAGTTAAAAATTTCATAGTGTAAAAGCGTTGACCGTGTGCACATTTTTAAAGAATGAAGCGCTTCCGCGCTTCATCCAAAATGTACTTCGGTCAACGCTTTTACACCCCAATGAAGTTACAAAAAGAAGCATTCAATTCTTAAATGCAAATTATACAATATAAATAAAGTATTATATTATGTCATGTATTTTTGGTGATAGTTTTGATTCTGTTATTTACTGCATCTGTTGAGCAGTATTTTGGATTCTTAAAATAATACTATTTCATGCTTTTTTTCATAAAACAAAGGATTCAGACAGCAAAAACGAAACCGGCGACCCCCTATAATTAGAAAGTACCTATGACTTTTGATACCTTTTCTGAAATTCCCCAGTCATAAAATCTTTTACAAAAATGCATGGAGTCACTAAGTATATTAAATAGAGAGGGTCTATAGAATACATGTATATCAATGACCGTCGTGGATTGATTAGTAAACTGAGAATTGATAGTAAAAAGCAAACAAACTTTATTTATGGTAATGAATGTTTATAATATATTTCATATTGAAATAAATATAAAACAAAAAATTGGAAATTTTGGGAAAAAAGGATGAGGGGTTGAAAGAAAAACAACCGCCTGTCTCCAAGTACCTATAACTTTTGATACCTTTCCTGAAATTCTCCAGTCATTAAATCTTTTACAAAAATTCATCTTACAACACTTTACATACTTTCAACCACGCTCTAATTGCCCGCGATTTCGCTAGTGTGTTCTAGCATTTATCATCCTTGCTTAAAGTTTTTCAAGGGGGGGGGGCTCTTTACTGTTCACGAAGGTCCCTGATGTATATATATAATATATCAGTGACCGTTCATAGTAAATATAGTGTATATGTATGTTCATAGTATACAGAAAAACAGAAGGAATAAAAATCGGTATTTGGAAAAAAGGGGGAGTGTAAAAAATGTGCCCAGTCCACAAGTACCTTTGACTTTTAATACAGCGCCTGGAATTCTCCAGATATATTTTTTTTACAGTTTACATACGCTCTATTTCCCCGCGATTTCGCGGATATGTTCTAGTACGATATTATTTATGTTGTTGATGCTATAGCATTATTTTATATGATTTGCAATAAACATATTACAATTACAATTACAAAATTCAAAGACCAATATGGGCGCGAACCCCGATGCGTCCGGGTAATGTGTCACGATGACGGTTACCATGTATCTATAGTAAGTTAAACGTCTTGGTGGCTCTGTTTGTCGGTCATATATTCATATCCTCTTACCGTATTCTCGTTTTGATATGCATTTAGTATTTGTCAATGGACCTTAAGGTAAACACCACTTTATTATCATGATGATCATCTAAACATAAACAAATTTTAACAAATAAAAAAAGACTCCTATAGTGGACACTTTTTCACTTTAAACACGACGCATATTGCTGATTTTTGCAGTAAATGTCAACATACATGAACTAAAAAAAAACAACACATTTTTGCGCCTGCCCCAAGATAGAAGCCTCTGGTCTTTGTTATATATAGTCTTGTTTGATTTTTAATTTTGTTTCATAAATAGATATTGCAGTTTAGTATGACGCCCCTATAGCTTATCACTGAACTAGTACACATTTTTGTTAAGGGACCAGCTGAAGCACGACTCCGGGTTCTATTAAACTTGATATTGGTCATGGCGTCATTTCTTATCAACATCAAAGTTCATATGATTTTATCTACTGTGTATCTGTACTTCTGTCGTCCCTTATATATACCTAGCTCTACATTAAAGTTCAGTCAGTGACTTTTTTCTGCCAGGTCATATCTTAAATGCATTATAAAGTCGTTTTGGTTTGCTTATTTCATTGAGGTTTGAATGAATTGGTGTTTATCTACCACAATAAAATTTCTTTTAATATTTAAAATTGATAGTTTTAGATACATGAAGTAAAATATACAAATCTAACACAAATTATAGTTAAAATTTTCGGGAAAGCGTTAATTTGATAGCAACCCAAACACACAAAATAACCACAACATCAAGAGATCCACACATATATATATATATGTCTTTAACAATAGATATGGATCTACACTCAATGCCCATCCTAAGTCCATACAGTCGGGTACATATATATGTTGTGAATAATTACCACTGTTGTTTAACAGACTCCAAACATATCATATGTGACAAGAGAGAGCATCTTACAAACGTCTTATTTATTCAAACTTTGGTGGTTCGTTCGTTCGTTCGTTCGTTCGTCCGTCCGTCCGTCCCGCTTCAGGTTAAAGATTTTGGTCAATGTAGTTTTTGATAAAGTTGAAGTCTAATCAACTTGAAACTTATTACACATGTTCACTATGGTATGATATTTCTAATTTCACAATGAATGCCAAATTAGATTTTTACCCAATTGCACGGTCCATTGAACATGGATTATGAAAGTGCGAGTGGGGCATCCGTGTACTTTGGACACATTCTTGTTTTTTATATGAATATATATGAGAAGGGATTAATTAAACAACTATATTTTTTATAGATCACCCGCGCCTCGTTCTGACAATCATAGACTAACATAATGTTTAATAGATAATCCCAAATCTTTAAAAAAAAAATCAATAATAGACGCCGTACTGTATACCAAATACTTTCTTTGTTTTAATATTACTGAATGTGAAATCCAACTCATTCTATATGATCTGCAGGTCAACAAAACAGGTCGTTGTTTTTCTCTTTTGGGTTGTTTGCATTGTTTTAAGTCAAGCCTTGCATCCGAGACGGGTCCTAAGTTTATAGAGTATTCTATGGCGACCTGCATTAAAAATTGAGAATGGAAATGGGAATGTGTCAAAGAGACAACAACCCGACCATAGAACAAGACAACAGCAGAAGGTCGCTAACAGGTCTCAGTCAATGTAGCGAGAAATTCCCGCACCCGGAGGCGTCCCTCAGCTGGTCCCTAAACAAATATATATACTAGTTCAGTGATAATGAACGCCATACTAAACTCCAAATAGTACACAAGAAACTAAAATTAAAAGTAATATAAGACTAACAAAGGCTAGAGGCTGACTTGAGACAGGCGCAAAACTGCGGCGGGGTTACATCTGTGTTTCACATCTGCGTTTATGGTCCGGTTTGGTGGATAGATGTCAAATTGTTCATCACTCCCCCACCCCCACCCCCCCTTTCTCTAATATTGCATTAATGGAAAATGTCAGTATTGCTGCTAAATTATCATCAAAATTGATATATGTCATTCGTAGACCCCCCCCCCCCCCCAAAAAAAAAAAGAGAGATGAGGTTATTTACCCATAGTAACCCCCGGTCTCCTCGAGGTATATAACGTTTATTGAAATCTGAGAATGTCATTGCAAGCACGCAC
Source organism: Mytilus galloprovincialis (assembly GCF_965363235.1). Classification (NCBI taxonomy): domain Eukaryota; kingdom Metazoa; phylum Mollusca; class Bivalvia; order Mytilida; family Mytilidae; genus Mytilus; species Mytilus galloprovincialis. Next base: position 11,936,870 of record NC_134844.1, read on the forward strand.
ATTTAGAACGTCAACGAAATGATAAATGTTCTCAGGAAAAATAGTCCCAGTCATCATAATTTTATGATGAAGATTACCATGAATTTGAACATATAACGATCATGGATCATGGATTTAAGAAAGAGTGAGTTGAGAGGGATACATTTCATTTGCAAATTCAAAAATCGACACCAGGATTTTTACGTAAACAAATCGTCTAGATATGTCGCAGGTATTTTAAAGAATATATATGCATCAAGTGGTGTTTTGTTTAACCTGTATAAAATTAATACAAGTTTACCGTTACTAGCTGCCGGTTTAGACAAGCTGTTTTGGTGTACTGTTTTTTATCTATTTTTTTTTACTTTCATACAATTTCATTATTTAAGCATCCGTTCAAAGTTTCTTCTTATACGGGATATCCGATATGCCGCTTTATACTTGAAATAGTTAGCTGAATTCCAAATTGGTCACCGTTGTCGCACCGTCCCGAATTGAAGCCTGAATAGTGCAGAAGTTCATATATTGTGGCCGAACTGAGTCTGAGAGGAAGGAAATCGTCTGATGGAGATTTCCTGGATTGTTGCACATCATAAAAAACAAAACTTATAGATAGAGTCACCGTTTCTTGGTGGCACAGATGCCCATCCCCCTTTTTCACCTCCGAGGCAAAGTGAAAAAAATCCTTCATCATGTATATTATTTCCTTGATGACTGTTGGCATTGAACGGAAATAGCCTACTCGCGAGAGTCTAATTTCTACTGATATTTTATGTCCCTGCATTAATAAAGAAGGACATTTTATAGAGTAGGAATATAACAAAAACTCATCATAGTAGATTTATTGATTTATTTTTCAGATATCGCTTTACACATGTGTACCTCTTGTTTCAAACATGAATTAATCTGCATTCCACAGTTGTTAATCATCAAGACAAGAACGTACTGGTAATTTATTAGACCTTGACACACCATATAATATCTTAGCTACGTGGGCAGATTAATGCACAGACTGTTTGATTATGAATGAGATCACGTGGTTCCCGCAAGGTTATTACGTCGCCATTTTGGTCGATGTAAGGGAATCGTAGTGATCAAACTACTATGGAAATACATTCAAAATCTGGAGATATTCGGACCTGTTTTCCTTACACAATCCGTCTTGTTTAATGCACTAGCCGAAAGACTTCAGTGTTAAAAGATTTTAAACGGTATCTTTCCCAATAACTCGTAATATTAGTTCACAAAAAGTCTTTCTCCTGTGGCCTTTCTCCTGCACAAATATATAAGGTGTTTGGCCACAAGCTCAAGAGCAATCTGGACAGACGAGGAATATATGGGATAATTCGTCAATACAACGAAATATATATAAATTTCTAAACGCAACGTTTAGAACAAAGTTAAAACAAAGGAAAATGAACTCGCACTGGCAAGGTATTGTAAGAAACTATGCATAAATTATGCAAATTAGCTGAGCCATCTTGGAACTAAAATTTTGTGTTGTAACCAAAAGGATGGAATGTAACTTAACGGCACCAATAAATTTTCTAGTGCCTCTAATATTTCAAGTAATTCTTTATATTTCATAATTAACGCCGGGTTATTATTTCTATGTTGTGATTTTTTTGTCGAATGCCCGTCTCTCAAAATATGGTGACGTGGCTCTTTGTTCATCATAAAAGTTTCAACAAAAAGTTAATAAACTTTATTATTTTGCATGAAAAGAATATTTTTAAGATAAAGAAAGATTTTTTTGCAGTTAAATGTATTTAGGGGGGAAGGATGGCTTCAGATTGGGCACTTAAGACTTCAATCCGATTTGATTATACTTCCGGAAAGCTGTGTTGATCACATGACTCACCGCCATTGTTGTGATTAGTTGTCAAGGTAAACAGCGGGCACCTGTGACATAACGTGTTTCTAAAAATAGATCCACTGGATTTCACAACACACAGAAGAGCAAACAAAACAAAAGAAACAAAGTTCCTACTAATTTCCTGGTCCTTTATCCATCTTGAGTATTGAGAATGCTTTGACCTAATGTATCCTAAGTTATGAGTATCCCATCACCCATGTTGTATGTAAATTAAAGAAAGATATTTGCAAGTGATTAAAATGCAAAGACCTCTCTTGTCTGTCCATCATATCCCATTTCTCTTGTGTACAATTTCCTTTGGTCCTGGCAGTTTTTTTGCCAATTTAGTTAATGTTAGATAATGTTTACATTGTCAATGTCTTGTAAACAATTTTGATTTGAAAGGAAACTTTCAGGAATATTGTTCAACAGGTTGAGGAAGTTCATTATAATTGGATATAAATTTACAGTGATTGAAAATTGTAAATTCTGGATTTCTTGAAATTTGCTGTCATATCATTTTAATTTAACATGAAGTTCAATCCATCACTGTAAATTGATACTTGTTTTATTTGGAATCTGTTCAGCTTTGAGATGATTATAATTTACCAGCTGTTTGTTATTTATTAATTACAAATAAAGTTTGTCTTTTTATTATTTAAATGCTTTTGAACCCCCTTCCAAAGACCAAGAAAAGACTGAAAATGAACAATATTATACAAATTTACCCTCATACATATGTCTAAATAAAATTGCAAATGAAAATTATATTTCAATTTTTTTTATGAAAAAAATTTGAAAGTGTTTGTTTTTTTGATTTAAAAATCATTTTGATTTCCTATTAGTGCTGTATATTTATTTAAAAAAAAAACATTATAGTGCAGGTAACCAGGCCATTATGTTGTCCCTTAAATATTTTTTTTTTAATAAGAATATAAGATTCTAAGAATATGTTGCCTGTGCCTTATAAAACACATTAATTTAGGATTTTTCAAGAAATAAATTTTATGACGTGAATAAGTTCAATTTATTTTTCTGGACTTAATAATGCATTTGTCTTCTTTTAGTTCAGTGACAGTTTCCCAGAATAAAAAACCCACTTTTACTATTTTTTACTAAACGAAAGTTGTGAAAGTAAGGACACTAAGGACCTTTTTATTGCAATTATAATTCGTTTTTGTCTTAGCATTTTTTTAGCAATCATGTATACTAGAATTCCTTAATTCAAGTGTATGTATTAAAAAATGTAAATATATATTTTAAAGACTTAAATTTATCTTAATACATGTACCAATTAAAAAATACTGTTAACCTTGTTAAGAAGGAAGTCATAAGTCGTACATGTAAAAATTATTTGACCAGGAAGTTTTTTTTTTTTTTTATGTAAAGGAAGATGTATCATTATAAGTACGTGTGGATGTTAATCATACTCACAGATTTAGTATATCTAAACAATATTGTTGACTATTTTGTCCCCATGTTCATAGCTGAAATTTATTACCATCATTTAAAACCTCTTTTAAGTTGGTTCAGAATTAATTGCATCAAAGCTGAATTAAAGATAACAATTAGGAAAAAAACCTGCCTTAGTCAGTAAGAAAAAGTTTGTCAAATAGTTACTCCACTTTCTTCTCTGGTGGTAAAGGCAGCGCTCTCCCCAGATATTTCATTTAGCATCCTGGTAAACAGGGGGCATTGAAATACCATCTTGTTTCTAAAAATTATAGCATCACATCCATAACATAATCTACAAGAAAACCACTTCAGACAGCATCACATTTAAGATTTACCTTTGTCAATTGTGGAAGTAATACCATCATCTCAGCATGCTCAAAATGTTTTGACAATATTCCTGAAACATTTGCTAAAAAACTTTGCCCGTTTCTTTCAACAACACCATGTTTTGAAATTATAATACATGTCTTTGCAATTCTGGCGCCAAAAAAATACCTTCTCCATTTATATATGTTAGCTCATGGAATATATATGAGATGTGGTAAAATGAAAAGTTTTACAAGAGATTTTCACAATAAGATGTCTCTTGAGCTCTTTAACGATGCTTCTAACATGTCTACATGTAAATAAAAAAAACCACAGAGTACATCATAATTCTAATACTGGTGCCCATTAAAAAATTTCATGCCATCAAAGTTATGTCTGTATAAATGATGTACATACATGTATGGTATGATTGCCAAGTGACAAAGTAGCTAGCTGTCTTTAGAATAGCAAAAGTATGAACAATAAGGTGGTATTTAGCACAATTTATGAAAAAAAAATGATAACAAACAATGTTGCAATTTATTTATTATTCTTGCCATTAGTATGTACTTTGTTTTTACAAAAATGTATTCTATTGTTTCAGGTAAAGCTACTTATGTGATGTGAAAAATCCAATATACTGTGATAAAATGGAACAAGAGGAGGATTATTTTGGTGAAAACAATAATGAAGAAAACGAGAAAAATGACAATGATGAAATGTATGGTGATTTACAAGATGAGCCAAAGGATCTAAAATCTCATTCACCAAAGAAGAGATGGAAAGAAAGACATTCTGGCAATAGTAAAGATTCACAACACCGATCCCCACGTAGAAACTCTGGTGAGAAGCCTAGCCGAGCTCATGACGATGATGGTTATGGCTCTAAAGACTACAGTCGTAGATCAAGTGGAGATTCAAATGATCATCATCATCGCAGAAAGTCTGATGAATTGTCAGATGATGAATCACACAAAAAATCTAGTAGAAAACATGATGAGGAAGATAGATACTTAAAATCTAAACAAAGAAAACTTAAAGAAAAACTCAGGAAAATTGAAGCTGAAGATGGAGAAATTTTAGAAGATGGTGAAATTGAGGAAGCAGAAGAAACCAGCTCCAAAAAACAAGAGACTTTAGATTCTAAAAAACTAGAAAGAGAAATTAGTGGTACTTAACCTTTTTCTTCTTTTAGCATAATAGTACTTGGGTGAAAGATTACATTCATGCAATCAAAACCCTTGTCTGACTGGCATCAAGCGACAATTATCAAGCCTTTATCACTACTTAATAAAGATGATAAATACTTACATGTATGAGATAAAAAAAAGAGAGAAGACATAAAGGTTAAACACAACATAAAAAGTTATTTATACATTCTATCTATGAACATTTCACAAAAATTATCAATGAAATATATACTCAAATATTCAGGTTATAAAATGATGTGTATAACCATACTTGTTAATAAATTACATAGATTTTGAAAGGTGCAGGTTTTTATCTGTAATATTTACAATTGGAGTTATCTTTCTTTGTTCATGGTTGTAGTTGTACCAATTGAATACAATTCATAATATTGCCTTTCAATGATTTTTTTTTATTTCCAGTGCAAAATGAATGCAACTTTTAGCCTTCAGTTCTTGCAAGCTTAACAAACACACTCAGTTACTCAGACAATTTGGCAAAAATATGAAAGTTAATTAGATAAAAAAGAATCTTTCAAGCACTTCTGCACTAGGACTGATATTTCTTATGAAAATAACACCCCCTTTTAGCATCCAATGAATTTGTTGAAGAAATTTTGCAAAAAGTAGCAGAGATGTATCAGATAATATCAAAGATCTATCTCAGATTATAAAGAGTGTTATTTATTATTCATCATTAATTAATTTTTCAGGGAAAACTGATGCTAGTTTAGAAAATGAAGAGAGTGGAGGAGAGATAGAAGATGAAGAGGAGGTTGATAATTCCGAGGATAGAAAGAGGGATAAACATCACGATAAAAGAAGGAAACATAGAGATCATAGGGATAATAGAGATAAAAGGAGGAAATCCAGAGATGATCATCATAAGGTAGGATTACCTATATATAGACTGATCAAACTTCTTCATTCATTTACATCATAAATTCATCAATTTCATCACTCTGGAAATGATATTTGGAAGTAAATGATGTATTTTTAACATTTTTTTAATCTAACAATTAAATAATTTGCTGCAGCCCTATGCTTATGATTTAAAAAAATATGCGTTTTTTGTCCCTCCTCCTGAAACTTCTTTACCCCAGTTCAGAATGTAAAATGTCGGGGGCTAAAAAAAAATTTTAAGTTTATGTTAGGTTACACAAGTTTAACAGATATGTTAATTATCTAGTCTTTGGTTGTAGAAGAAAAAAAGAAGACCTGATTATGTTGACCATGACAAAGTTAATGATGAAGAAATGCAGCAGGCTTGGCCAGGAGGAAGTAAAAAACAGTCACCTAAAGGTGCTCAGAGACAAGATAGTAAACATGCTAGCAGTCATGGTAATCATGGAAAGAGGGACAGAGACAGAGATAGAAGAAGAAATAGATACCATAGTCCTCCAGGTCCATACGACAGTCCTTATGACAGCCCCCCTGGACCTTATGATAGTCCCTCCTATGATGAAGATTCACAAGAAGAGTAAGTATTTTGTTCCTTCATTTTGATGTTAGATATTAGGTTGCATTTCTGTAGATATTGACAATGCATTATCCCATAGGAACTCCCTTTACAGCTAAAACTGTACCACTTTTACTATGAAGTTTTGAAAAAAATCATATCTTAGAATGGAAAGTTTATATGCACTACTTTTTTTTTCAAAGGTCAAAATATAGGGTTGTACGGCATATTTTCAACGTTTATATGCCCCAAACTTCTAAGAGTAATAACTAACACTAAATTTCTTAACTACCCCTACCTCGACTGTAGGGTTACCACAGATTTCAATATAAACAATATTCACATGTATGTTTACTGGTAACATTCCCAAGAGATGCAACATACAGATCAGAACTGGGAACCAGCATGTAAACAAAATTAACTATCCATGAATATTCTATTTCTCCCCAAAAGAGGTGTGGTTTGAGAAACAGCTATATTTATAAAGTGCAACCTATTAGTTTGAAAAAAGATTATGAAAAGTTATCAAAAGTCATAATTTAAAGGCAAAGGATAAGAGTTTTGGTTATTACTAAATATAATGTTTTATTTGATTGTTTAAACATTTCCAATCTTATAAAAAGTTCTTCTCTATAATTTGTAGGTACCAAGATGAAGGATATGATGATTATAAAGATAAAAGGAAACAAAAGAAGAAGAAGAGCATGATGAGTCTAATGCAGGGAGATGAATATTTAGATCCAAGTGTGGCTATTGAAGAAGGGGAGGTAAGTGTTGTATTTTGATATTCTGTTCTAAGGGAGACAACCACTATTTCATTGAAAACATATTATATTGTATATCTTTGATCAGGAATAAATGTTAGTACAAAAACGAAGCAAAAGCTATAATTACTTATCCAAAAGTGATGTTTTAATTAATATTTGCTTCTCATTTTAAATATTCTCAAGCGCCACAGGACACTGGCAGAAATATGATAATATTAAGTAAGCAAATTAAAATTCATATTAAAAGTTAATTTAATTCAAATTTAAAGAGAAATGGGAAGATTGCCATATTTCCTCTGTTAAAATCACTATTTAGTCAATTATAATGGAATTATTATTGATAAAATATCGGAATCAATATGAACTATGTTCTTTTATTATAGTTCATCATTTTCAAATATTTTAATTAAGTTTAGGAATGAAAGATAACACAAAATTATTTTCCTTTTACATTGAATTATACAAAACATGTATTTGTAACTCCTTTACATTTTATTAGAACTTGTACAAAAAAAATAAAGAAGGAGGAAACAAGAAACAAAAACAGAAAAATTACCAGAACAACAAAAGAAAATTTGATCGTCAACATTCAGAACAACAACCACCAAAGAAAAAGCCATTGTTAGATACACCAATGGATGAGAGACCTGTCTGTAGGTTTTATAAGGAGGGAAAATGTCATAAGGTAAGAGATTAGAATTATGATACATGTGTTTAATTACCCTCCGGCTTCCTCCACCAATAAAAACTGGTGATCAGTTATACACGATATATAGCCTTAATGCGGTGCTTAAAAAAATCAAATCAAATTATGTGTTTAAATGTAATTTGTACATTTAGGAAATAGTCAACTTTATGTAGGCTTGAATACACAGATGAAAATGTGATTGGTCAATAACTTTTTTTTCCAATAAGGCCAAATAAAAATATATGTGTGGTTCCAGTAACCCTACCTTCCCGCCTCAAAAATAGCCTACCTTAAAGATTTTATTGTCTTTTTTCATTAAGCACTGTTAAAGTCAGAATGTTGCTCCCATAGACTCAATGTAAAAAAAAAACATAAAAAAAAAAAATCCCTACCTACCTACCCTAACTTTTTTTCAGATGCAACTTGAACCACACATACTTTTTTATTTGGCCTAAAAAGACTATAAAAGATATATTACATGAAAAATTTTCAAAGTTAACAGGAAAGATATTGGATAAATTGAATATTTCCTTTTTAAAATCATATTTCAGATAATCTGCTTTATTACTATCAAATTTAAGCTTTTTAACTTTCCCAAAGGTTATAATTCAAATATTTTTTAAAAAGTATAAACCAATAATCAGTACTCACACTTTTTAGAAACCTAGGGAAAAGGACTTCTCTTTATGAAATTGTAATGGGGAAGTTGTCAGACTTCCAACAATGCTTGTATATGTGTGCTCTCTATCAGTACAATGGTTGTTACAATATTGATATATTTAAGTCTACTCATGATATTAGAGTTCTTACTATTGTAATATGGAATTTTAGGAAATTAAAAAAAAGTTGTATATAACATTCTACATATTTTATTTTTAGGGAGGAGATTGTCCATTTAATCATGAATTTAGTGAAAAGAAGCCAGAATTATGTAAATACTACTTAGGAGGATCGTGTTCTAAGGGAGATAACTGCATTTTTATGCACAATATCCTTTTTGTAGAAAAAAAGCTGGAAAACTGAAATAATAGCCAGCTCTGATTTGACTCTTGATTGGTTTTTGATTACATTGCATATATAATGTAGGAATTTGGTTACACATTATATGTGAAAATTGTGCATGTCATTAAGTAATGAAGTAGAAGTATCAAAACACACAGATTAAAGATACAGACTACTGTTTACAAACAAATGTACAAACTGTAATTGAAAACTCTAGGGGAAAAAAATTGTTTATAAAAGATAATTTTTTAATTAGTTATCAAAGGTACCAGGATTATAATTTAGTACGCCAGACGCATGTTTCGTCTATTTAAGACTCATCAGTGACGCTCATATCAAAATATTTATAAAGCCAAATAAGTACGAAGTTGAAGAGCATTGAGGGTCCAAAATTCCAAAAAGTTGTTCCAAATACGGCTAAGGTAATCTATTCCTGGGATAAGATAATCCTTAGTTTTTCAATAAATTCAAAGTTTTGTAAACAGGAAATTTATAAAAATGACCACATAATTGATATTCTTGTCAACACCGAAGTGCTGACTACTGGGCTGGTGGTACCTTGGGGACGAAACGTCCACCAGCAGTGGCATCGACCCAGTGGTGTAAATAGTTATCAAAGGTACCAGGATTATAATTTAGTACGCCAGACGCGCGTTTTGTCTACATAAGACTCATCAGTGATGCTCATATCAAAATATTTATAAAGCCAAATAAGTACGAAGTTGAAGAGCATTGAGGGTCCAAAATTCCAAAACTTACTTTAACTTTTGTTTGAATTGTATTCCTTAACTTTTTCTACGTGAATATCCATGTAAATTTTACCACACTGGTCAGGAGTGTTACCAAGGTGATAACTGTAAATTTTCCCATGATGAACCAAGTGATGAAACAGCTCCAATTGTGGAAAGGGTATGTTGTTATAATAATAATCAGTCTATCTTTCTTTGAATTGACATAGACTCTTAAAAGCTGATGTTTGTATTGTTATATGTGAACCAAATTAAAATAAAACTTTCGTATTCATATTTGTTTTAAACAGTTGTAAGAATCACACCAGAAATGAAACATTATTGATGATTTACCTTAACGTAGGTTGCAAACAGTATATTGCATTATCACAGTTTACAAATGTTGTATAATTAGGGGACCTCAATGGCCAAGTGATCTAAAGTAGAAACACCACCAATCAATCTGTATAAACAACAGAAGATATGTGGTATATTTTGATTAGACATTGTTAAATATCTCTTGATGAGAGAAAAAACACAGTAAATATGGTTAAACATTAAAAGATGTGCATTTATTAGATTTTGGTATAAATTAAGTGTAAGTGATATATATTTTAGATGAACTCCAGAGGTGATCACCATGGCGAGGAGGAAGAATATGGTCGACAACAGAAACAAGGAGTGCTAGGTAAAAACTTGATGTTTGAAAAGGATAGTTAGTATTAATAATAGTATTTATTACATCTTTAAATATTAATTTAATAGCTTTTACTATTTATTAACTGGTGAAACACTGTTGGACTTTGTAGCCAATTATTGGTTCAGTTTTAATATTTTGTAGACTTTACTTTGATAATGTGATTAACAAACAATAAGTTTTCTGTTTACCAAAGGGTTAGATATAACTAAAAAGGATTTATTGAAATGTGGGATATATTACATTTTGTTTTGTTCCAAATTTTGGACCACCAATGAAATTACTCTAAATTTTTTTAACTGCAATTTTGTTAAAAAAGAATTTTTTTGTGTGTACACCAAATGTTACATTTTTTTATATGGAAATAATTATATATTAACAGGATCCCCTCCTAGACATTTGAAGGAACAAATGGAGAGAATAAAGAAAATTCCATCTTTATTTGACATACAAACATTTCCTCCAGGGCAAAGCCCTCAGAAACCAGGACCACAAGGAGGTCCTATGAATAATTCTCCACAGCAAAGGATGCAGGGTCCAAACCAGGGACAGCCTCCAAGGTGAGTTATTTTTAAACAACCGCAACATTTTTTTTGGGTGTTCTTATAATGCTATGATTGTGTAGTCTTCCGAAGACACATTTGTTACTGGACAAAAACTTAAGTAAAGTGAATGGATCTCTATGAAATTTTAACAAAGGTTTATAACCACTAAAGGAAGGTTGGGATTGATTTTGGGGGTTATGGTCCCAACAGTTAAGAATTGGGGGCCTAAATAAGCATTTTTATTCTAGTTTCCAGACAATAACTTGTGGAACTTGTGTGCTCAGCAAAGCAATTAATTTTGCATTCCCATGACACACTATGCAGAGTACAAATCAGGGACAACCTCTATTGACATGGCGTTCTATAAATTTTTTTGAAACGGAGAAAAGACACTTTTTTGTGTAGAAGAATTCACACTAAATAACTGTTTTTGATTCTTGGAGATGAAATCAGTAAATATAGAATCTGTACTTCCACAACATTAAAGATATCATATGGTAAAAATATTTTTAGTATATACATTTGGTGGAAGGTCTTAACCGACTTTATTATTACATAAGTTGTGACTTGTGTATAATTTGCAACAAATAATTTGAATTATTATTGTCTTTCAGACCAGTTGGATTTTATAATGACACCATGCAAGGGGGAATGAGAGGACCACCACCAGGTGGACCAATGGGTCCACAGATGAACATGCCACCTGGACAGATGGGACCTCAGGGTCCGGGACAGATGGGTCCCCCTGGACCAATGCAAGGTTCACCTATGGGAGGACCACAGGGCCAGATGAATATGCCACCAAATTCTATGGGGCATGGTCCAATGCAGATGGGAGGTCCACCTAACATGATGGGACCAGGGATGCAGCAAGGTCCAATGCAAGGACAGATGGGAGGGCCAATGCCTCAAGGACAGATGGGAGGACCAATGCAACAAGGACAAATGGGGGGTCCAATGCAACAAGGACAGATGGGAGGTCCTCCAATGTCAATGGGACAACAAGGACCACGAATGATGAATCAACCCATGGGTCCTCCAGGGCCTATGGGTGGACCAAATGGAATGAACAACCCAAATTTAAATCCAGCTTTAGCAATAGTTGGTGCTCTACTTCGTCATGTAAATCCAAATATATCACCACAAGTCAGTCAGGCAATGTCAGTCCCAAACATGCAGAATCCTCGACAAGGAATGGGTATACTCAGTCCAAACCATCCTGGAATTGACAGTCAGGACCCTAGACAAAACTTTAAAAATCCTATGATGAATACAGATTCAAGCCAGGAGGAAGCCTACAGTCCAGGAGATGATGAGGATGATGAGATGCCTTATATAAAAACTGAAGAGGATGGCACTAAAGCAGGTTAGTTATAGCAGGGTTATAACTGGGGGGATTTTTTAGTTTTAGCCAAACTATTCTAAAAATATTTTCTCAGCTAAATTTATTCACTTGGTCTCTTTTAAAATTCAGATTTAAAATACTTCCATAATGTCAGAAAACTTTGACTGAAGATATCTCCTACATACCATATTGACATAATGAAAGGAGTCGACTTCATGATGATAGGGTAGAGTGAATAATCAAACTGATTTCACATACACTTGTATTTAGGCTAAGGAACATGAAAATATGTTACCATTCATATAAATAAAACAAGAACCTTTTCACACTTAAATAAGACTTTTCATAAAGCTGTTATATGACTTGAATTGAAATGCAAGAACCATGAACATGATGAAATGTCTTGTTCTTTAACAAGTATAGAAGTTGTGTATAATCATTAAAATTACCTTTATTTTATAAAAGGAAAGATAAAGAATGAAGAAACAGATGAAAATGAGAAAAAGTTGGCACAGATGGGATTAGATCTTGGGTCACTTAGTCAACTACCTGCCAAACAAAGGGAGTTAATGATGAGACTACAACAACATGGGGGCCAGTCAGAGGGAGAAGAGGACAAAACAGTCGTTAAAAGGGAAAGGAAAGATAGCTGTAGCTCTGTCGAGGAAAACAAACCAAAACCTGTTAAAGGTACTGTCATTTAAGATGTCTAAATGTAGATTGTAGTTTTTATTCAGATTTTGATACATAATCATTGGGAGTATTTTGTTTATGTATTTTGTGTTTATATTCAGATTCTTCATATGTTAAATTGTCTTCCTTGTTAATCCAAATTAAGAAATAGAGATATAGAATGAACAATAGAAAAAAAATAGAAGGGTCATAGGAGTCTGCAATGCAAGAATCACTTAATGATACTAGTTACTGTGATGATAACTTTAACATTGTTTTTTTTTTAAGTTGAGGATGACAATTGGTACTCAAGTGATGAAGATGACAGTGCTCCAAAACTTACAGATGTTCTTAAAAATCTGGGCAAGAAGGAGGTAGGACTGATGTACTCATTCTTCTTTCGTATCATAAATAAATTATTAAAATTCTCTCCATGCACCAAAGCTGTTTGTTATTTATGAAGATAATATCCATATTTGGAAGCAGCCAAACAGATGCAAGCTTCAATACTTTTAAGACACTTTCTGCATGAAATAATAGTAACCTTTATTTTGAAATACTTTTACTTGAAACGCGATTTTGGATACTTTGAGACAGCAATATAACAACACAAATAGCTAGAAGACATCTATAGGTCAACATATAAAACCAAAATTTGTGTCATCACCAATCATTTCACTGCTCCTTAATCCAATAGAAAGGTGACCACAAAAAGCTATATTAAAGTACATCATCAGAGTTTCTCGCTATACTACTTTTATTAATTTATATTGTAGACATCCGATCCTTCACAAGGTTCCTCTATTAACGTAATGCAGATGATCAACGCTATAAAGAGTCAGTCTGGGTAAGTACTCTTCTACATTTACATAAAATATATTAATGGCATACCAATAGTTCAATGAAAGATTCTAATTTATTAGAAAAGTGACATATTTTTTCATTTGTGTAATTAACATAATCATTGCAGCCAAGTTATGATTAATGTCAGATTTAAAAAGAAAAGATTCCAAAAACATGGATCAGCGACCCCGCTGGGCATTGTCAATGTCGCAATTTGCGATTTTTTATTTCATCTGGCGACAAAATACGGCTGCTGGCAATATTTCTGGCGCCACCATTTAACTATGTCAAAATTATCTTTTCTTGACTGTAACGGTAATAATATCGATGTTCATTTTATAAATTGGTAAAAGTAATTTTACCTTTGGACAAATTTATGATTTTGTTTATGACCCCAAGCTAATCAAGGGTAACAACAGGTGTCATAATCTGTTGTTACAGCTAATCGGATATGTCACTAATGATTATTAACATTAACATAGAATTGGTTAGTCAGCATTTTTCTTTTCATTTGAAGAAATTTTCAAATGACAACAATATGCAATGTTTACCGTAGTTTCATGAAGAGAACGTAATTAAAGCTATTTTCAACTTGTTAAAAAACATTGTTCTACTTGCTTTCTGTAAAAAATAGCAAATTCAGATGTTATCTGCCTTTGCCTGCTCTCACTTTTCATACAAAAATAACAAAACCGACCGCCACTGTTCATCCAAATTACTTCTACTGTGTACTGCAGTCTGCACGGTTACCCACTAGTCTGATGCCCAAGACTAGTAAAAATTCATTCGGACTAGTAAGAATTTGCAAAACTTTGTTTGGACCAATAAGAAAAATATCAGAATATCGGTCTTCGGACTAGTAGTTGAGGTGCAGACTGAGTGCTGTGTATAATCCTCTAAACAAAAGGAAGCACACCCGAATAAAGAAAGATAACTCTAATTAATTTTTTCCTAGTATTTAGATTCCTACTTAAGATATGTCTGCATACTTCTGACTTTAGAATTGATGTGGTTAGTTGTTTTGAGTTATGGGCAAAGTTAAGAGGGTCTTGGAAGCAGGATGGATAGGATGCTTTGGTCATCATTTTCAGTATGCTTTATTTTTAATACAAATTTTCACTATTCTGTCATGTCTGTCATGTCCGTAAATCTAAACACCCATTATACCAATTTTTTTCTATTCTTTATTATTTGATCAATAAAATAAAAAAACGTTTTCTCTCTTCTGTAGTAGATCTACATGTATATACAGACCATAAGCTAATTAAAATCACAATAGTCATTATATAAGTCCCATTAGCCACTCTTTGGAGACATAAACATTCAAATAAAAACATAAACTATGCTGTTTTTCAATGAATTCTTATACACGTGAAGTACTGACAAAGAAAAACTGAATTACACATGTTTTTTTTTCTTCATGTGTATAAAACCTATGCAATTACTACCTACATGTTAAATGGTGTACAGTGCAGGCTGGGTGCAATCTACGAAAATGTTAAATTGAATTTTGTTAAAAATAAGATGATTGTACTTTCAAAATACTATATGTACCGCATAAAACTACAAGAATTTTTGCCAAATTTAAATGCTTTAAAAAAACTATTTAAAGGAACACTTAAACTTAGAAAAATACATTTCATTTAAAAACCTCTCTGTAGAGGAATATAACAAATACTGGAGTCCCTGGGCCCCTATCAGAATAAAAAATAAATGTTAAAATTTGATTGAAACGCCACTTATGTATATTGCAAGAACACATAAGATTTCCATGTTATAAGATATTTATTTATTTTCAACGTATTATGCACCATCATATATCATGTATATATTCAATTGTTGTTTTATCATTTAATACTTCCTTTGTGTGAAAATGCCATTCTGTATACCTTTGTTCATACATGTTGTGCTAGTCTATTTGTTACAATCATGACAATTAAAGAAAATTCATTATAAAAAAAGAAAGAAATAGTATGACTTCAGCACACTTATTTATATCATACCATTGACAAATTGTGATAAATATTATGAAGAAATTATTTGAAGGAAAGTCCATTTGTTACTATTACATGTTTTTTAAATAAAGACATATTTTTTTTTACAGCCCAGCTACAAATCCTCCTATACGAGACCCAAGACAACGCAATATGGACCCTCGTGCTATGCCCCATGGCAATGATCCTGCAGGTCACATGGGTTTTCCTCATCCTGCAGACCCTAGAACATTTACTAGTGGATTAACTGTGCCACCTGTCAATAAATGGAATAGTGAACCAGCAATAATCAATTCACGACCGGGTGATGCAGAATGGAGGTGTATTATAGTAACTGTAGATCCTTCACGAAGGTTAGAACCACCACAAGGGATTAATTTACTAGATCCACAGTTCAAAAATGATCCAAGGATGAAAAAATTCTTAGATCATTTAAATATGAAAAGTCATAAGGAAAATAAAAATCCACATGAACTTAGTCAGGCAGCTGACATTAAACCTGCAGATCCTAGATCTAAACCTAGTGCTCTATTGCAGGATCCAAGAATGAAAAAGCAAGGTGAACCTAGTGCTAAACCTATAGATCCTCGCTTACAAAGGACAATATCAGAAAATGCCTCAAGTCGAGCAAATGATCCACGAATGCGTGGAATGACAAATCCACCAAGTGGTGTTCATAATCTCCCTGTTCGTCCAATAGACCCAAGGTCTAGTGTTGCTACGTCAAGACCAAACGATCCAAGATTCTCACGTCAAATGAGCCACGATAGCAGTTCAGGAGGAATGGTTATCAATGTACCGAAGCCTAGCGACCCAAGATTATTACCGATAAGTCTTGGTGAAATTGCTAGTCCTTCACCTTCTGATATATTAGCTAGTTTACAATATCCCACTGATTCTGATTCTGAACAAAAACCGGATCCTTTAGGAATTAAGAGACAAAACTCAGTTCGAGATCCTAGAGCAAAGTCAGAAACCCCTATGGTAGAACAAAATACTGACTCACCTAATAACTTAGGTCGACAGATAAGTGGTGGAGGATCTGATTCTGATAGCACATCACAAAGTGGTGACGCAGCAAAAACTAAAATAGACTATAGGAATGATCCTAGATTTAAAGTGAAGATCAAACCAGCAAGCATGACAAGTGAGACTGGACAGAGACGTTATGGGGGACAACGGAAAGGTAGCATGGAGTATAGTTCTCCACTTGATGCTGAAAGTGAACAAAGAGACAACTCTGGATATAACAGTTACAATCGACCACCAGTTAATAATCCTAAACCAGCTGTTAAACAAGACCCAAGGACTCAGAAGATTGACCCTCGTGTTAAAACGGAGCCAGAAAATCTGGCAATATCAGAGTTACCAGACTTTATTCCACCTCCAGTGGAAGAAAACATTAGTACAAAACTTTACTTTAAACAAATGGATCCTACAGCATCACCATTCTGTTAGCTTTTGATCTCCATTGACAAGTTAGATATATTGTACCAGTATTTTACTTTCTGTTCATGTGTAAAAAGTGAAATTAGAGAACTAATTCACATTTAATGGGGCTATTACTTTTCAGTACATGATGCGTATTAGGGTTACTGTTAAATAAAATGTAACCACTATTTTTACTGAAAATTATAGATTTATAAATATAAATTGTCCTTTCAAATTATGCTGGACCAACTAACAAATATATGTAATGGCATGATAACCTTCTGAAATACATATTTACATAAATGAACCATAAACTAAAGTCAATTATAGACTGATTATTGTACAGTGTACCTAATCTGTCAAATGGAGATAGTATTAAACAATTTGTAATGTAAATTTGTTGTCCTGTCCTAAAGTTATGTGTGTGTGTGTGTGTGTTCATAAGTGTTTTAGTATACACGAAGGATATTCAAAGATTTGTGTATACATGTGTATATTTGTGAATATTAAATGCTTGCTAAAATAGAAGTGTATCAATCTGATGAGAACGTAATGAGTTGCAGCTCATGGATTTTGCTTTTCCAATATGTCCTGAGTTGGGTTGTGCATTTGATAGGCAAAACTTCCAGTTTGTCTGATTTCCTGCCTTTAAGAGTAAACTTTAGACTGGCATGTTCAGTTCATCAACAAGGGCAGTTTTGTGTTCAAATTTTTACAAAATTACTTCCATTATGACTGACTCATAAAATTTGAGCCCAACTATTTTTTGGAATACTGAAATAGAAGTTATACACAATTTGACATTAATGACATGGGTTTGATAAATGTTGTCTCTTTGACACATTTCCCATTTCCATTCTCAATTTTATAAAAACTGAACGTTTTCCAAAAAGAGTACACATTTCTTCCCTGGTACTGAGCCAATGAAAGTTATTATAGAAATTTTGAGGGGGTACTCACTTTGGATAGATGGTGAAAACACAATCCATGAGGTGTATTTTGTATGTTGCAATTCAGAAACTAACTTGTTACAAAATAATGTTACAGTTTGCATTTATCATGTATAAATTATGAAAGATATTTTTAATTATCATGACTGTTACAACCATTAACAATTCAATAATCTATGTTACATCTGTAATACCTATTTAAAATTTTTGATTACAGTGTGATGTATAAAGATTTGAAAACTGTTATCATTTAACAGGTGAAAGTAAAAAAATGTAGGTGTTGTCCAATGAAAAATTAAAAAAAATACATATTTAGTTTGAACTTTATATGTTTTAACATTTTAACATTTTTTAAAGAATAATATGATATACATTCAGATTATGTATTACAAAAGTTTAAATTTATATATATGTGAACCTTCATTGTTATGAGAATTTCCAAACTTATCAAGCAATATTACAGGAAGTTTCTATCTTTTATTATTCAGTTAGGGTCTGACTCTGACTTACTAAATTAATTGTTTCCAAGACAGATTTGTTTCACCAGTATAAAATAGAGTTAAGGCAATGAGGAGTAAGGGCAGTTTCATTGAATTCTGTAAGATTACCGGGCAAAGCACTTTAGAGTCGCTACTATCAGAGGTTGTATCAACACTATTAATATATTGCAATAAGTATTGTCCTAAGATAAGTGTTTGTTACTATGAAACAGCTCTGATGTGATTGTTAAACAAAAGAAGGGATTTTATTTGATGACTTTAAATTAAACAACAAAAGTTCCTTCTCTTTGATATATACTTCCTTTGCTTTATTTCTTCTTATCTTGACTTCTTGATCTTTTATTCTCTGAACTGTTATACCACCATCACTGTGTTGCAGTGAGTGTTAGAACTTACTCTAAATGATATACAATGTACATGTTCTTCCAAATTAAGAAAATACATTGAAAGATCTTATGAAAGAATTATTATTGCAAACTATGCAGTTTGATAAAATATTAGAAATATATTTGAATGAACAGAGATGTCTGGAATTTTATGTATTTATATTTATCTTACATGTGTCTTTCTATCAAACTAAATTTGTACTTCAAGTTTTTGGGGAAAAACCTAGATGTTAAGAAGGAATAAGTTAAAGTAGTTGTAATATATATATTGTTTTGATTGAGAGTGTTCCTCAAATCCATGCCTCACTTTTCAATCATTTTAAAATCTTCTTTCTCTTAGTTTTGAATTATAATTGTATGTATTTTATACCACCGATTTTTAATGTGTGATACTTTACTCAGAAGGGTTATTGATTTTCTATGCTTTACTCCATATTTTTATCTTGTTGAATCTCTTTGTAAATATATCATCACCATGGTAATGTCACCATGGAAATGTCACTAATGATTCTAAGTCAAATATATTTATACTACTTACAGAAGAAGAAATTGTTGTTATATTATCTTATTTTAATCATTTAATGGATTTGAAATTTTTGACAAAAACTGCAAAGGCTTGATAATTGTTCAAAAAAAATAATTATATACTTTCAGTGGTTTTAATTATATTTAGTATCAGAATGAAAATTTGCAGTCTGCACCATTAACCACTAGTCTGTTGTTTCAAACTAGTAGTTTAAAAAGTGTTTGATGCAGAACAGAAAAGATGCAAAAAATCAAAGTTTTTAAATGTTGATCAGTACAATTGAGTTGAATTAAATCCATAAACAGTCATGGTAGTTGATGGAAGAATCTGTTGTTGTCTCCCTTTGTTTTGATTGTACATTAGCAGACATTTGTATAAAATAGACTTGTTACTTAGTAACCCTAAAAATAAAATACCAAATACCATATTTAGTTGTTATTTTTAATAGATCATATGAAATTTCATTAATTATATGTTACTTCATGCCAATCTTGAAAGTTTTGAGTAAAAGAGTTTATACAATATGTGGGCATTCATTTTAAAACATGAATGATTGATGGTTATATTGATACACTCAAGACCATAAGCAGTTTAAAATAATTGTTCAAAAACCATTAGGAAATTGTATAAACATATACAGTTGCACTGGTACTTGATGTTTTGTATGCAGTTTGACTTTACAGCAAGTTGGTGAATGGATGTTTTTATTGATATATAAGGTAACAGTTTGCAGTAAGAGGCTACCAAATACAGAGCTTTATGTTGTGGGTTGGCAAGACTTTGCTCTTATTTCCAAATGCAAATTGTTCAGGTAATAAGCTCCAACCCTAGTGACAGCTCACCCTATAGTGATCAGTCTGTCCATCTGTCTTTATCTAATTAAGTCCACTCTTTACCTGGAGAACCATTATAATTTCATACTATAGAATTGAAATGTATATTAACCAACATCAAAGGGTGTGTCAAAATGTCTACAACTTCCAAGGTCAGTATAAAAAAAATACCCCATGTCTTATGGTAAAGATACAAATGTTTGACCTTACACTATTTACAGCAGGACCCAGAGATGGCTCCAATCCCAATGATGTCTAGTTTAGGACAATGACCAATGTTATAGTTAAACCAGATATGGTCTACCTTATGCTACTGCGTCAAAAAAAAGCTTACATGGTCAGTTGAGCTTATATCAGTGGAGGATCCAGAACTTTTAATGAGATGGCGCCTTCTCAAGTCAATCTCCAGTGAGTCCATATATAATCATCCAAACTTTTCCCACAAAAAGGGGTGGCTGGATCCCTTCCCTTAAATTCGCCTCTGTATATGGTTAGATCTGTTGACATTGTGGTTCTTTTGGGAGCTACCATGAGATGAGAAGATAAGCATGGCCAGTTAAGGTTATATTGTTTGATCAGTTGACATTGTGGTTCTTTTGAGAGCTTCCATGAGACCAGAAGATCTTGCATGGCCAGTTAAGGTTATATTGTTAGATCTGTTGACATTGTGGTTCTTTTGAGATCTTCCATGAGACCAGAAGATTTTGCATGGTCAGTTAAGGTTATATTGTTTGATCTGTTGACATTGCCGTTCTTTTGAAAGCTTCCATGAGACCAGAAGATCTTGCATGGTCAGTTAAGGTTATATTGTTTGATCAGTTGACATTGTGGTTCTTTTGAGAGCTTCCATGAGACCAGAAGATCTTGCATGGTCAGTTAAGGTTATATTGTTTGATCAGTTGACATTGTGGTTCTTTTGAGAGCTTCCATGAAACCAGAAGATCTTGCATGGTTAGTTAAGGTTATATTGTTTGATCAGTTGACATTGTGGTTCTTTTGAGAGCTTCCATGAGACCAGAAGATCTTGCATGGCCAGTTAAGGTTATATTGTTTGATCAGTTGACATTATGGTTCTTTTGAGAGCTTCCATGAGACCAGAAGATCTTGCATGGTCAGTTAAGGCTATATTGTTTGATCAGTTGACATTGTGGTTCTTTTGAGAGCTTCAATGAGACCAGAGGATCTTGCATGGTCAGTTAAGGTTATATTGTTTGATCAGTTGACATTGTGGTTCTTTTGAGAGCTTCCATGAGACCAGAAGATCTTGCATGGCCAGTTAAGGTTATATTGTTTGATCAGTTGACATTGTTGTTCTTTTGAGAGCTTCCATGAGACCAGAAGATCTTGCATGGCCAGTTAAGGTTATATTGTTTGATCAGTTGACATTGTGGTTCTTTTGAGAGCTACCACGAGACCAGCAGATCTTGCATGGCCAGTTAAGGTTATATTGTTTGATCAGTTGACATTGTGGTTCTTTTGAGAGCTTCCATGAGACCAGAAGATCTTGCATGGCCAGTTAAGGTTATATTGTTTGATCAGTTGACATTGTTGTTCTTTTGAGAGCTTCCATGAGACCAAAAGATCTTGCATGGCCAGTTAAGGTTATATTGTTTGATCAGTTGACATTGTGGTTCTTTTGAGAGCTATAACGAGACCAGCAGATCTTGCATGGCCAGTTAAGGTTATATTGTTTGATCAGTTGACATTGTGGTTCTTTTGAGAGCTTCCATGAGACTAGAAGATCTTGCATGGTCAGTTAAGGTTATATTGTTTGATCAGTTGACATTGTGGTTCTTTTGAGAGCTTCCATGAGACCAACAGATCTTGCATGGCCAGTTAAGGTTATATTGTTTGATCAGTTGACATTGTGGTTCTTTTGAGAGCTTCCATGAGACCAGAAGATCTTGCATGGCCAGTTAAGGTTATATTGTTAGATCTGTTGACATTGTGGTTCTTTTGAGAGCTTCCACGAGACAAGCAGATCTTGCATGGCCAGTTAAGGTCATATTGTTTGATCAGTTGACATTGTGGTTGTTTAGAGGCAACCAGAGAAGAAAAAAATCTTGCATGGTCAGTAAAGGTTATATGGTTTGATATATTAACAATGTGGCTGTTTAAAGGCCACCATGAGACAAGAAAATTTTGCATGGTCAGTTGAGGTTACATGATTTGATGTTTACATTTGGGTTGTTTTGAGGCTATCATGAGACAAGAAAAGCTAAACATGGTCAGTTGAGGTTACAAAGTTTGAACTGCTAACATATCTGTTTACATTTGTGTTGTTTTGAGGATATCATGAGACAAGAAAAGCTAAACATGGTCAGTTGAGGTTACAAAGTTTGATCTGCTAACATATCTGTTTACATTTGGGGTGTTTTGAGGCTATCATGAGACAAGAAAAGCTAAACATGGTCAGTTGAGGTTACAAAGTTTGATCTGCTAACATATCTGTTTACATTTGGGTTGTTTTGAGGCTATCATGAGACAAGAAAAGCTAAACATGGTCAGTTGAGGTTACAAAGTTTGATCTGCTAACATATCTGTTTACATTTGGGTTGTTTTGAGGCTATCATGAGACACAAAAAGCTTAAAGGGTCAGTTGAAATTATATGATTGTCGATACCACTCATTAACTTCCATTTTATCAAAAACATCTTATCCTTACAAATAATACATATGAATTTTCAACGCATTATAACAAGAACAAATCCGCGGTTAAAGCGTGGGTATCGTATCTGGGTAAATGAATAGCTCACAAACCATCTTATAATAAAGAAGATGTGGTATGATTGCCAATGAGACAACTATCCACAAGAGACCAAAATGACACAGACATTAACAACTATAGGTCATCGTACGGCCTTAAACAATGAGCAAAGCCCATACCGCATAGTCAGATATAATAGACCCCGATAAGACAATGTAAAACAATTCAAACGAGAAAACTAACGGCCTTATTTATGTAAAAAAATGAACGAAAAACAAATATTAAACACATAAACAAACGACAACCACTGAGTTTACTTGAACTTCTTGTATGTCATTAACTGAAGCTAATAGAACACAACTGGCATAGGCAAAACTTATCAGCATACTAGTATATAATTGTTTCTATTGATAGAAAAATTGACATCTAATTATTGAGTTACTGACGGTGAAATGTCAATTTTAGCCAGTTATTGCCGAATTTGGTTATAAATCAATCTTTGAATTTATTATAGAGACGCACATCAATTCTCAAAATGGACAACATGATTAGATTTCATTATTGGATCTCTTGCAAGAGTTATTGCCCCTTAAGGATATTTTCCCTCTATATTGTATTAATTTTTGTGTTGACCAAATTATAGCATCTATGGATAATCTTTGTATAGAAGAAATGATCAGTATGAGTAGATCTACAAATAAGTAATTGACTCTTTTCACGAGTTATTGCCATTTTACAATTTGTTCGCGCATTTTGCAGACATTTCTAAATTTGGAGAGGAACTGTAAATAACAAAACATTTCAACATAAAAAAATCTATTCAACCTGTATGGTCGAATCGTCGATCGATCCCTTAAATATGTTATTATCGTTTAACACGATTTTATCACACAAAAAGCATATACCATGATATATCATTTCAAAAACCTCTTAGTCATAAAAATTAATTAATTTCAAACATTTAAACCTGTCAAAATATTGCAAAAAATTGGGAGCTGACTTTTCACAGTGTTATCAGCTCAGTGGCCATCTTAATCTTCCAAATTGCCAAATAGTTGTCAGGCTCCTTTTTAGGAGTTTTTCCAATTTTTGCACTTTTGTCGAATATGAAAAGAAACTACAAATTGAAAAAAAAATGTTATGGTAATATTGTATGGTTGATTAGTCGACAGGTTGGCAGGTTGACAAGATGACGAGATGACAATTTAATATAGTTGAATTGAAGTTATGTTTGACAGTTTGAAAGAATTTATATAGTGTAGAATAGTATTACTGGTGGCTGGTAGACTGCCTGGCAATTTGACGGAGAGAAATGACAACTGTAATAGACCTATACACTCGACGACCTTTCAACTTGTCGAACTGTCAACTTGTCGACTTTATTACCATTGTCGACCTTTCTGGTATTAATTAACCTGTCAAATTATGTACATCTAAACCTTTTTACTCCTCTGATCTTCCGATGGAACAACGGTACCATTTATCCTACTTGGCCCGGAGTTATTGTTCTAAGGCATTGGTTGAAAATTTTTACCAAATATGAAATTTACTGAAACTATAGTTGATAGAGAAAAAATAGCAAATATGACCATAAAAATGATAACTACAATAAAATTGAGAATGGAAATGGTGAATGTATCAAAGAGACAACAACTCGTCCAAAGAAAACAGTGAACAGCAGAAGGCTACCAATCGGTCTTCAATACAGCAAGAAATATGTAAAATGACCAAAATTACATGTCGAATTGCCAGTGGCTGTTGTAGGAGTTGGAGGGGGCACACAGAGATTGTACGCCCCACCCATTTGATCGACAAATCTCAGTTTGTTTTTTTATAAAACGAATTTCCCCCCTAAATAAATGAATCTAATATCCGTCAATATATAGTCAATAATATTTAATTAAATGCAACGTTTTAAATATCCTTGATCAGCCAGACTAGTTACAAGAGTTTTTGCCCTAAAATATATCTTCTCTTACCCCCCCCCCCCCCCCCCCCCCCCCCGTCCCCACCTACCCAAACATTATAAAAGATAGACTTAAACTCAAGTTAAGTGACAAAAATTATCAGGAACCTAAGATTCTTACAGGATTTTTCTTTACCCTTTAATCACACTTTTAAACCACTTTTTAAATATATCCGTTTATTATCTTACAAGATATAATCAATACACAAAATGATCAACAACAAGACAGATCTTGGGAAAATGTTTCCATTTAACGCACATAATCTTTTTGCCAGTTTTTTTTTTAAATACGAGTAAAGCTAAACGGGCTCCTAGGTGCCTTCAGTTTTTCTTTTTAAAAATCAATTTTTAATTCTACCATTTACAAGATTCAAGATTCAAGATTCTTTATTTCTTAAACACCATAAAGATACAATGGTACAAAGAAGTTCATCAAAAGTCATATAACATAACACAAACACACATGACAAGATGAGATGAAAATATCAAATAATACATGATAAACAGTATAGTAAAGAAGAGTGGTGATTAACCAGGAAGACTCACTTGAAAAGTTATAACCCTGATAAATTTGCACAGCTTTTTCAACTTATTTTTAATTTTTAACTGAAATAGTTATTCAAATTTTAGTATGTTACATCTGTGCAAGAAAAAAGTATCCAAATATTGTGCTCGAAAATTTGCCAAAGAACTACACTGCAAAGTGTAATGAAATTCATCACCAATCTCGTTACAATGACATAAGTTACAATATCTAAGGTTTCGCTCAATCTTATTCCATCTACCAGTTTCGATGGGTAACTTATGGTTACCCGTACGAAATCTACAATATGTTATTCTATCTTTATCATTTAAAATATTCAGATATTCCTCAAATTCAAAATTTGGTTTATACAATTTGTAGGCCAAACCTTTTGGCGAACAGTCAATATAAGCTTTCCATTTCTGTTGAAACTGATCAAATAACTTTTGTTTTAAACTAATACCCAACCACTTAGAATTAAAATTTCCTTGTGACAACCATATATTGCTGTATCCACATTTATCTAATATATCTTTAATGCATTTCAACCAATCTGACCTAAATTGGTTGTCCGAATTTTTCAAGAACACGTATTTGTATAGTATTTTAGCAATCCTGTTATCATCCCCATTAACCATTTTTGATATGTTTGTTCAAATAATGACAACTGAGTATTACACAATGTTGGCTTGGATGGCATAATCATGTTTTCTATCAAAATGATTTAAAATCGTTAAATTGTTTGTCTTATTCAATTAGTGTGACTGATTTAATATCGTTAAATTGTTTGTCTTAATCAATTAGTGTGACTGATTTAAAATCGTTAAATTGTTTGTCTTAATTAATTAGTGTGACTGATTAAAAATAATCACAGCTTACCTATTTTAAATAGATAGTAATTATTATGGCTTGCGTTTGCTCCTATTGACCACTCATTACTTTGACAAGAATCATCATGACTCGTTAGGAGTAATCAACGAAGGAAAGTATAAAACAGACAAAACGACAAGAGCAGCTCATTGTCAAAGTGTCTTCAAACTGCAAACTACGACTATACTGTCTAACATGGCTTATAAACCGAACGCATCCGCAAAGATGCCCTTTAACATTGAAGAATTGTCAAAGAGCAGCAGGGTTTCAGAGACTATCTGCACTGACGCTGTTGTCAACAATATCCACGACTTATATCTACCAAGCAGTAGCCAATCATGTACAGCAGAAATGAACCTTCCACTGACCTACTCAACTAAATACCAGAGGAATCGATTAGACGACTTATCACATTCTGATGATAACAGTTTCTCCTATACAGACTCTACATCAAGAGATTGTACCTCACCCGGTTCCTGCTCAGACGACTCTGTCAAGTGCGACCAACAACCAACGAGAGCCAGAACTATCTTCACAAACTCACAACTGATGGAATTAGAACGATACTACAGCAACAGTAAATACCTCCAGATTGAAGATCGACCAGTGCTTGCCAAGAAACTCAAACTCAGTCAACATAAAATTAAATGGTGGTTTCAGAATCGGCGAATGAAAGAAAAGCGTCACATCAAGAGTACAAGCTACAACGGTTCACGAGAGTTATCACAGTTTGTTGGTGTAGGTAAACCTGGTTACCGAATGCTAACATTGGGATCCAATGAGAACATTAGTCAGCATTCATACTCAACATTCCCTATGTTATCGCCGTATATGCCCGGAATTTCATCTTTTGCCTTTCCTGGTTATACTCAACAGTTCGACAGATGTTAGTCACCACACAGTACACCATTATGTAAAGCTTCTGACAATATAATGTGCTTCAACTTTGTTAAAACATTTGTATTTTTGTGCTTAATTGTTATGCGGTAAATAAATGCAAAATAATCTATTTATATAATGTCTCTTGGTTTTTGTGTTGTTCATGTAGGGAATTATGAGAGAAAAAGAGTAAAAATTGTTATACTTGTAAACCAGCCAAAATTCTAGGATGAATTTTGCCAATAAAAAAAATCGGGTATGAGATATGATCAGCCACTACCAACTAATCTACATCAGTGAAACAACGAAAGTATATACAAGAACGGGGAAGAAAAAACAGGCATGGTAAAGCTCTACTGGCTCAATAACAATGTTTAAAACAGATAACAGAACACAAGTAGAAACAAAACAGTAATAATCAATATAATACCAAAGAATGTTCGCAGTTACTGAAAGCAAGCTCAAATAACGTTGTTTAAATGAAATTATGCATATCATCTTGCAATTGTACATTTTAATAGCAGCGAAGTCATCACATAGAAAATTCATAAACAGTTTAGGAAGACACATCTGGTTCAATTTCAAGATTTGTTTTACAGAATTTCTACACAGAAAATTATCTTCTAAAAGAAACATTTTTTGTTGTTGATAGAATAACAATTTTTAATAATAAAAAAAGAAACCCTAGTGTGAATGCTTTGAATGTAGACACTGTTTACAATTTAATTCTTTATTATTTCAAGCATGATATGCTCATTGGTAAATGGATACAAAACGCATAACATCACATGGTATAATACATCAGAGGAGGATATAAGTGAATACTTATGTTGGCTTGGATGTCATTATCATCATTCAAAAACAATAGTTTAAAATCGTTATTATTGATTATTCATTATTAGGCATCACTAATTTAAAAAAAAACATTGGGCCCGAGTGTTTGTTTGTTTTATTAATTTTGGATTAAAATAAGTGACGCTTTGGTGATTGCCTTGAAAGTACAGTCATTTGTACATAAGCTGACCACATAATTGAGTATGACGCTTAAATAATTCACTGAGACACGTAAACGTGGTTTCATGTGTGGTCTTATGGTTGATTGTTGTTTTTCTGGCCATCCTTTTTTGCTTGTCATTTTTAAGCCCCTTTTTAGTGTTTTCTTTTTTTTTATTAAACAAACCGGTTAAGTGAAGACGATGAGGTGGTCATCATTTTTGACACTTTTAAGAAACTAATGCTATACTAGTAAAACATTTGCCACTGGACATAAAACCCGAAAAGTTTTGCGGAAAACCTATTGCACCTGCCCTGTATATTTAAATAAATATATAATAATTATATGATAAACATGTGTATAAATGAGCCAGTTTTTCATAAACTGAACAGGTAATTACCATGATTATCAGCATAATGTGTGTGTGTGTGTGTGTTTTAAAGCAATTAGTTGGAGAACCATAATATAATGATACAGAAACATACATAATGGATACTAAATTATCTTTTCGATGTTTAAATGTTTATTTTTGTCAGTTGCAATATGAGTGTAGTAATATTTACCCGTTTACTGCCTGACAAGGACAGATAATAAAACACATTTTACTATATATTTAAAGGATGTCATTGGAGTTTAATGATGCATTATAAAGAATTCATATATATAACCTGGTTATCATCCAAACGAGAAACTTTCAACCCATGAATCACATGATTCTTTATAGACTTTAACACAGAGGACGTCGTTGCAGATTTCTCCGTCGGTTAATCTTCTTAGTCCTATTACTTTTATTACAAATATAGTTCAATAGAACTTTCAAATGAAATGCAGCAAGACCCATACATTATCGTTTAAAAAGTACACTCATATTAAAAATTACAAAGATATTAAAAAGTCTTAGATATATATCAAACTTGGTTATGCTCATTGTTGAAGGCCGTACGGGGACCTATATTTGTTTATTTCTGTGTTATTTGGTGTCTTGTGGAGAGTTGTCTCATTGGCAATCATACCACATCTTTTTTTTCTTATAATTTATTCATACTTTGGTATTATCAGACCGTGTTTGCAAAGAAATAAGAGTTGTAGTTTCACTGAACTTCAATAATTTTGAATTCCTGACAGTGATTTAAATCTGCATACTTGCTGTACCTGATATTAACGAATCTAATTCAGTTTGACCAACAGTATTAAAATAAGAAGATGTAGTTTGATTGCCAATGAGACATCTCTTAAACAGATACAGATTAACAACTATTATAGGTCACTGCAAAGCTTTCATCAATGAGCAAATAAACTCATCATAGACACCAGGACTAATTTTATATATACGCCAGACGCGCGTTTCGTCTACAAAAGACTCATCAGTGACGCTCGAATCCAAAAAAGTTAAAAAAGCCAAATAAAGTACGAAGTTGAAGAGCATTGAGATCCAAAATTCCTAAAAGTGTTGTCAAATACAGCAAAACCCATATCACAGAGTAAGATATAAAAGGCTATTTCATTTGAAAACTCTTCTTTGTGTTCGGATAATGTTCAGACTATTTTTAAAATACACCTAAAATATTGCGGTTATAGCTGTTATATATACAAGTAATCAACACCACAGTTCTACATTTGGAACATTGTTTATATCTATAGTAAACTTGTATTTAATTATGTCAATAGGTCATGCTGAGCATAGAGAGGTCTATCCGAAATAGGTTAAAAGCAATACTTCTGCTAATCATGTAAGGCCAACCATCTTTTCCGATAATTCCCATAACTTTTTTGCGACTCCGTCATCTAATGCTTGTTTTCCTGGCATTGTTTCTGAACATTCCCTGAAAATGTAAAAAGGAGAAAATAGGTATACACTTCAATAATTAAGGTCTTTCCTTTTACTAAAGGGAAAGACCTTACTGTATTTCTTCTGATTATTAGGTCTTTCCACTTTTCCGTGGAAAGACCTATTGGTTTTCTTCTGATTATTATTATTTTTTTTCTTCCGCCAACTTTTTGTTCCTTCGCAATTTTTTTGTTTCGCAAGATGTCGCCTTGATATATGGTATATGATATCGAGCAATTAATACGCTTTTGAAACTGACACCGCGTAACCAAAATCTTTTCAATGTAAGATTTATCTCCCCGAACACTGTTTTTCTTGTGATCGCTTAATATTCGCAACCGTATAAGATACCGACAAATTTATTTTACCAAATTGCTTGTTATATCCTCAGGATGATTTGATTTATTTTGACCGAAGCTTTCCGTAGACTCCATATGAGAGTTATTTCCCCTTTTATATTTGATATAAGTGATATGCATTTTTAACTGGAAAACCATAAGTGTTAGAGGCCTAGGGTCTTTTGTTTTGAGGTCCTTGGTCCAAAAAATTGAAAATGAGGTCAAGGTCAAAGGTCAAGGTCATGATCAAAATTTTGATTTTGGCTTGTTATCTCTTATTTTCAGAAATCATATAAGATATTGACAAAATATTTTCATAAAATTGTTAGTTACAACATGTAGTAACACATAAATTTTAGGCGAAAGGGTACGTAGACATTTGACGTGAGTTTTCCCCCTTTTTATATCTAATATCATATGTATGGTAATATAACTCATAAACAATATAAAATAGAGGACTAAAGTCTTTTGATTTGATGTCCTTGGTTGATGACCTTGAAATTGAGCTCAAGGTCATTGGCAAAATTAACGTTCTAGATTTTGACCTTTGCTTTTACCTCATATGTATACATGATAAAGACATGGGACTTTTTGCAATAGGTTGCAAGCAATGTGACCTTGTAAAAGCCAACCGGAAGTGACCTTTTGTTTACCGGAAGTAGCTATTTTTCGTTCTAAATAAATGTAAAAGTATATAGAACCATATATTTTTGGAATCAGTGTCAATTAAACTATCGAACTATACCGGAAATTACGTCGTTTGAACCGGAAGTTAACAATTATCTCCCTTATCTATATCTTTTTCCATAGAAACCATACATTTTTGGAATCAACGTTCATTAAGCTGTCATTTGACGGTTCAATTGACATTTAAAACCAAATTTTTAATATTTTCATATAAAAAAAGATCCATACTGGTGGAAAGACCATCAATAGTTCTCTGAACAATTGGTTTTTAATTATTAAGGTCTTTCCTTTTACAAAAGGGAAAGACCTTACTGTATTTCTTCTGTTTATTATTATTATTATTATTATTATTCTTCCGCCAAACTTTGACGAAGTTAGCAGCCTAAACCGTAAGACGTGTCGCTTTCATGTTCACACTTTGTATCGGTGTCATGAATACCTATCTGGAACTCACCCTGTTAGTCGAAATATTTTGTCGGTTCGGAGTAATCCCTCCGAAACCCAAAAACCTTGTTATCGTTCCAACACTGTAACTGTAATAGGTAGAAAAAAAACAAAGGGTGAAATTTGTTCAGGACCAGACCCCGGTTCTTCGTTACATTTGGATCGAAAAGATTCAACGACTCATTGGTAGGGTTATGCCCCTATGAAAATTAACCAGTGTCGGTTGACCACCAAAACTCAGAAACCGTAAGTCGTAGACACCTAGGATCTTCACCAATCATCATCAATTCATGTATCTTTGTAAAATACCTCAAGGCCATATTTGTATCTTGACCTTGACCTTTGACCTAACACCTTGTTATGGGATAATCTCAGGAACGATTATACTTACAGAAGTTTTAAATAGTGGAAAATGTTTGGGTCATTATGGCGCAACTTTGTTACATTTTGACTAAAAAGATTTGACCTTTTTTTAAGGGGCATAACCCCTGTTTTAGGTTTCTGAAAAGACAAAATCAGGTTTTACTATATAACCAAAGGTCCTAGACCCTTGGGGTTTTCAGTAATGGCATTGGGGACTCATGACCTTGACAAAGGTCAAAAGGTCAAAGGTCAAGGTCATGTCCCAGATAGCGAATTTAGTGTTTTTAACCTTATATAAAGGATTTTTAGTGTTTTTTCGAGCTTTTTAAGGTTGACTTTGACCTTTTCAATACATTTTACGTCTGTTTGAACATGTATTTTACATTACAAAAGGAAAGACCTCTCAATTGTTCAAGAACAATTGACAGTTTAATTATTATTATTATTATTAAGGTCTTTCCTTTTTCTAAAGGGAAAGACCTTACTGTATTTCTTCTGTTTATTATTATTATTATTCTTCCGCCAAACTTTGACAAATTTATCCGCGTTAACCGTAAGAAGTGTCGCTTTCATGTTCACACTTTGTATCGGTGTCATGAATACCTATCCGGAACTCACCCTGTGAGTCGAAATATTTTGTCGGTTCGGAGTAATCCCTCCGAAACCCAAAAACCTTGTTATCGTTCCAACACCGTAACCAGAATAGGTAGAAAAAAAACAAAGGGTGAAATTTGTTCAGGACCAGACCCCGGTTCTTCGTTACATTTGGATCGAAAAGATTCAACGACTCATTGGTAGGGTTATGCCCCTATGAAAATTAACCGGTGTCGGTTGGCCACCAAAACTCAGAAACCGTATGGGGTAGACACCTAGGATCTTCACCATTCATCATCAATTCATGTGACTTTGAAAAATACCTCAAGGTCAAATGTGTATGTTGACCTTGACCTTTGACCTAACACCTTGTTATGGGATAATCTCAGAAACCATTATACTTACAGAAGTTTTGAATAGTGGAAAATGTTTGGGTCATTAAGGCGCAACTTTGTTACATTTTGACCGAAGAGATTTGACCTTTCTGTAAGGGGCATAACCCCTGATTTAGGTTTCTGAAAAGACAAAATCAGCTTTTACTATATAACCAAAGGTCCTAGACCCATGGGGTCTTCAGCAATGACATTGTGGACTAATGACCTTGACAAAGGTCACAAGGTCAAAGGTCAAGGTCATGTCCCAGATAGCGAATTATGTGTTTTTGATCTTATTTTAAGTATTTTTAGTGTGTTTTAAATGTTTTTAATGTTGACCTTGACCTTTGACCTTTCAACTTTTTAGTCGATATCTCAAAAGCGGTTAATCTTACAGAAATAGTAAACAGTGAAAAATGTTAAGGTGACTGAGGCACAACTTTTTTACATTTTGACCGAAAGGATTTGACATATTCTTAAGGGGCATAACCGCCGTTAACGGTTTCTGAAAAGGTAAAATTAGCTTTAACTCTTGAACGAAAAGTCCTAGACCCATGGGGTCTTTTACAATGACATTGTGGACCAATGACCTTCACAAAGGTTACAAGGTCAAAAGTCAAGGTCATGTCCAAATTATCGAATTTGTTGTTTTTGTCATTTTTTAACGGTTTTGTGCGTGTTTGAGAGCTTTTCAATGCATTCTACGCCTATTGGAACATGTACTTTACATTTCGAAAAGGAAAGACCTCTCAATTGTTCAAGAACAATTGACATTTTAATTATTATAATTCTTCTTGTTCCGCCAAACTTTGACAAAATTTCCCTCCGTAACCGTAAGACGTGTCGCTTTCATGTTCACACTTTGTATCGGTGTCATGAATACCTATCCGGAACTCACCCTGTGAGTCGAAATATTTTGTCGGTTCGGAGTAATCCCTCCGAAACCCAAAAACCTTGTTATCGTTCCAACACCGTAACCGTAATAGGTAGAAAAAAAAATGAAGGGTGAAATTTGTTCAGGACCAGACCCCGGTTCTTCGTTACATTTGGATCGAAAAGATTCAACGACTCATTGGTAGGGTTATGCCCCTATGAAAATTAACCAGTGTCGGTTGGCCACCAAAACTCAAAAACCGTAAGTCGTAGACACATAGGATCTTCACCAATCATCATCATTTCATGTATCTTTAAAAAATACCTCAAGGTCAAATTTGTATGTTGACCTTGACCTTTGACCTAACACCTTGTTATGGGATAATCTCAGAAACCATTATACTTACAGAAGTTTTAAATGGTGGAAAATGTTTGGGTCATTATGGCGCAACTTTGTTACATTTTGACCAAAGAGATTTGACCTTTCTATAAGGGGCATAACCCCTGTTTTAGGTTTTTGAAAAGACAAAATCAGCTTTTACTGTATAACCAAAGGTCCTAGACCCTTGGGGTCTTCAGTAATGGTATTGGGGACCAATGACCTTGACAAAGGTCAAAGGTCAAGGTCATGTCCCAGATAGCGAATTTAGTGTTTTTAACCTTATTTAAAGGATTTTTAGTGTGTTTTCAAGCTTTTTAAGGTTGACCTTGACCTTTTCAATACATTCTACGTCTGTTGGAACATGTATTTTACATTAAAAAAGGAAAGACCTCTCAATTGTTCAAGAACAATTGACAGTTTAATTCATATTTCTGATGCGACATATATTCAGTAGATATGAAAAGACTTCAACGTTTATACAATCTAGACGATTTATAGCTGTCTGTCTGTTGTTGAACACCCATTGTAACCTCTACGTGTTTGTTGTTTATTCTTATCTCTCAGTTGCTGTCTAGTTGTCATATACCCTACATCTCCTTTTATCCATTTTAAATAATCCATATGCAGTACATATATGCTGTTTTAAACCATGGCAATGGTATATTTAAAAATAGTTAGAAAATAAATAGTGTACCTAAGCACAGTACTTTTATGCTTTGTACTGCAAGGTGAAGGAACCTATTGGTATCTTTACCTTTAGTAATTGCCCGACTCTTTCTCCAAGGTGAAGGACCCTATTGGTATCTTTACCTGTAGTAATTGCCCGACTCTTTCTCCAAGGTGAAGGACCCTATTGGTATCTTTACCTGTAGTAATTGCCCGACTCTTTCTCCAAGGTGAAGGACCCTATTGGTATCTTTACCTGTAGTAATTGCCCGACTCTTTCTCCAAGGTGAAGGAACCTATTGGTATCTTTACCTGTAGTAATTGCCCGACTCTTTCGTCAAGGTGAAGGAAGCTATTGGTATCTTTACCTGTAGTAATTGCCCGACTCTTTCTCCAAGGTGAAGGACCCTATTGGTATCTTTACCTGTAGCAATTGCCCGACTCTTTCTCCAAGGTGAAGGACCCTATTGATATCTTTACCTGTAGTAATTGCCCGACTCTTTCTCCAAGGTGAAGGAACCTATTGGTATCTTTACCTGTAGTAATTGCCCGACTCTTTCTCCAAGGTGAAGGACCCTATTGGTATATTTACCTGTAGTAATTGCCCGACTCTTTCTCCAAGGTGAAGGACCCTATTGGTATCTTTACCTGTAGTAATTGCCCGACTCTTTCTCCAAGGTGAAGGAACCTTTTGGTATCTTTACCTGTAGTAATTGCCCGACTCTTTCTCCAAGGT
Source organism: Mytilus galloprovincialis (assembly GCF_965363235.1). Classification (NCBI taxonomy): domain Eukaryota; kingdom Metazoa; phylum Mollusca; class Bivalvia; order Mytilida; family Mytilidae; genus Mytilus; species Mytilus galloprovincialis. The sequence goes on from NC_134844.1 coordinate 11,972,242, forward strand.
GAAGGACCCTATTGGTATCTTTACCTGTAGTAATTGCCCGACTCTTTCTCCAAGGTGTAGGACCCTATTGGTATCTTTACCTGTAGTAATTGCCCGACTCTTTCTCCAAGGTGAAGGAAGCTATTGGTATCTTTACCTGTAGTAATTGCCCGACTCTTTCTCCAAGGTGAAGGAACCTATTGGTATCTTTACCTGTAGTAATTGCCCGACTCTTTCGTCAAGGTGAAGGAAGCTATTGGTATCTTTACCTGTAGTAATTGCCCGACTCTTTCTCCAAGGTGAAGGAACCTATTGGTATCTTTACCTGTAGTAATTGCCCGACTCTTTCTCCAAGGTGAAGGACCCTATTGGTATCTTTACCTGTAGTAATTGCCCGACTCTTTCTCCAAGGTGAAGGACCCTATTGGTATCTTTACCTGTAGTAATTGCCCGACTCTTTCTCCAAGGTGAAGGAAGCTATTGGTATCTTTACCTGTAGTAATTGCCCGACTCTTTCTCCAAGGTGAAGGACCCTATTGGTATCTTTACCTGTAGTAATTGCCCGACTCTTTCTCCAAGGTGAAGGACCCTATTGGTAACTTTACCTGTAGTAATTGCCCGACTCTTTCTCCAACGTGAAAGACCCTATTGGTATCTTTACCTGTAGTAATTGCCCGACTCTTTCTCCAAGGTGAAGGAACCTATTGGTATCTTTACCTGTAGTAATTGCCCGACTCTTTCGTCAAGGTGAAGGAAGCTATTGGTATCTTTACCTGTAGTAATTGCCCGACTCTTTCTCCAAGGTGAAGGAACCTATTGGTATCTTTACCTGTAGTAATTGCCCGACTCTTTCGTCAAGGTGAAGGAACCTATTGGTATCTTTACCTGTAGTAATTGCCCGACTCTTTCTCCAAGGTGAAGGACCCTATTGGTATCTTTACCTGTAGTAATTGCCCGACTCTTTCTCCAAGGTGAAGGACCCTATTGGTATCTTTACCTGTAGTAATTGCCCGACTCTTTCTCCAAGGTGAAGGAAGCTATTGGTATCTTTACCTGTAGTAATTGCCCGACTCTTTCTCCAAGGTGAAGGACCCTATTGGTATCTTTACCTGTAGTAATTGCCCGACTCTTTCTCCAAGGTGAAGGACCCTATTGGTAACTTTACCTGTAGTAATTGCCCGACTCTTTCTCCAAGGTGAAAGACCCTATTGGTATCTTTACCTGTAGTAATTGCCCGACTCTTTCTCCAACGTGAAGGACCCTATTGGTATCTTTACCTGTAGTAATTGCCCGACTCTTTCTCCAAGGTGAAGGAACCTATTGGTATATTTACCTGTAGTAATTGCCCGACTCTTTCTCCAAGGTGAAGGACCCTATTGGTATCTTTACCTGTAGTAATTGCCCGACTCTTTCTCCAAGGTGAAGGACCCTATTGGTATCTTTACCTGTAGTAATTGCCCGACTCTTTCTCCAAGGTGAAGGACCCTATTGCTATCTTTATCTGTAGTAATTGCCCGACTCTTTCTCCAAGGTGAAGGACCCTATTGGTATCTTTACCTGTAGTAATTGCCCGACTCTTTCTCCAAGGTGAAGGACCCTATTGGTATCTTTACCTGTAGTAATTGCCCGACTCTTTCTCCAAGGTGAAGGACCCTATTGGTATCTTTACCTGTAGTAATTGCCCGACTCTTTCTCCAAGGTGAAGGACCCTATTGGTATCTTTACCTGTAGTAATTGCCCGACTCTTTCTCCAAGGTGAAGGAACCTATTGGTATCTTTACCTGTAGTAATTGCCCGACTCTTTCTCCAAGGTAAAGGACCCTATTGGTATCTTTACCTGTAGTAATTGCCCGACTCTTTCTCCAAGGTGAAGGACCCTATTGGTATCTTTACCTGTAGTAATTGCCCGACTCTTTCTCCAAGGTGAAGGAACCTATTGGTATCTTTACCTGTAGTAATTGCCCGACTCTTTCTCCAAGGTGAAGGACCCTATTGGTATATTTACCTGTAGTAATTGCCCGACTCTTTCTCCAAGGTGAAGGACCCTATTGGTATCTTTACCTGTAGTAATTGCCCGACTCTTTCTCCAAGGTGAAGGAACCTATTGGTATCTTTACCTGTAGTAATTGCCCGACTCTTTCTCCAAGGTGAAGGACCCTATTGGTATCTTTACCTGTAGTAATTGCCCGACTCTTTCTCCAAGGTGTAGGACCCTATTGGTATCTTTACCTGTAGTAATTGCCCGACTCTTTCTCCAAGGTGAAGGAAGCTATTGGTATCTTTACCTGTAGTAATTGCCTGACTCTTTCTCCAAGGTGAAGGAACCTATTGGTATCTTTACCTGTAGTAATTGCCCGACTCTTTCGTCAAGGTGAAGGAAGCTATTGGTATCTTTACCTGTAGTAATTGCCCGACTCTTTCTCCAAGGTGAAGGAACCTATTGGTATCTTTACCTGTAGTAATTGCCGGACTCTTTCTCCAAGGTGAAGGACCCTATTGGTATCTTTACCTGTAGTAATTGCCCGACTCTTTCTCCAAGGTGAAGGACCCTATTGGTATCTTTACCTGTAGTAATTGCCCGACTCTTTCTCCAAGGTGAAGGAAGCTATTGGTATCTTTACCTGTAGTAATTGCCCGACTCTTTCTCCAAGGTGAAGGACCCTATTGGTATCTTTACCTGTAGTAATTGCCCGACTCTTTCTCCAAGGTGAAGGACCCTATTGGTAACTTTACCTGTAGTAATTGCCCGACTCTTTCTCCAACGTGAAAGACCCTATTGGTATCTTTACCTGTAGTAATTGCCCGACTCTTTCTCCAACGTGAAGGACCCTATTGGTATCTTTACCTGTAGTAATTGCCCGACTCTTTCTCCAAGGTGAAGGAACCTATTGGTATATTTACCTGTAGTAATTGCCCGACTCTTTCTCCAAGGTGAAGGACCCTATTGGTATCTTTACCTGTAGTAATTGCCCGACTCTTTCTCCAAGGTGAAGGACCCTATTGGTATCTTTACCTGTAGTAATTGCCCGACTCTTTCTCCAAGGTGAAGGACCCTATTGCTATCTTTACCTGTAGTAATTGCCCGACTCTTTCTCCAAGGTGAAGGACCCTATTGGTATCTTTACCTGTAGTAATTGCCCGACTCTTTCTCCAAGGTGAAGGACCCTATTGGTATCTTTACCTGTAGTAATTGCCCGACTCTTTCTCCAAGGTGAAGGACCCTATTGGTATCTTTACCTGTAGTAATTGCCCGACTCTTTCTCCAAGGTGAAGGACCCTATTGGTATCTTTACCTGTAGTAATTGCCCGACTCTTTCTCCAAGGTGAAGGACCCTATTGGTATCTTTACCTGTAGTAATTGCCCGACTCTTTCTCCAAGGTAAAGGACCCTATTGGTATCTTTACCTGTAGTAATTGCCCGACTCTTTCTCCAAGGTGAAGGACCCTATTGGTATCTTTACCTGTAGTAATTGCCCGACTCTTTCTCCAAGGTGAAGGACCCTATTGGTATGTTTACCTGTAGTAATTGCCCGACTCTTTCTCCAAGGTGAAGGACCCTATTGGTATCTTTACCTGTAGTAATTGCCCGACTCTTTCTCCAAGGTGAAGGAACCTATTGGTATCTTTACCTGTAGTAATTGCCCGACTCTTTCTCCAAGGTGAAGGACCCTATTGGTATCTTTACCTGTAGTAATTGCCCGACTCTTTCTCCAAGGTGAAGGAACCTATTGGTATCTTTACCTGCAGTAATTGCCCGACTCTTTCTCCAAGGTGAAGGACCCTATTGGTATCTTTACCTGTAGTAATTGCCCGACTCTTTCTCCAAGGTGAAGGACCCTATTGGTATCTTTACCTGTAGTAATTGCCCGACTCTTTCTCCAATGTGAAGGAACCTATTGGTATCTTTACCTGTAGTAATTGCCCGACTCTTTTTCCAAGGTAAAGGACCCTATTGGTATCTTTACCTGTAGTAATTGCCCGACTCTTTCTCCAAGGTGAAGGACCCTATTGGTATCTTTACCTGTAGTAATTGCCCGACTCTGTCTCCAAGGTGAAGGACCCTATTGGTATCTTTACCTGTAGTAATTGCCCGACTCTTTCTCCAAGGTGAAGGAACCTATTGGTATCTTTACCTGTAGTAATTGCCCGACTCTTTCTTCAAGGTGAAGGAACCTATTGGTATATTTACCTGTAGTAATTGCCCGACTCTTTCTCCAAGGTGAAGGAACCTATTGGTATATTTACCTGTAGTAATTGCCCGACTCTTTCTCCAAGGTGAAGGAACCTATTGGTATCTTTACCTGTAGTAATTGCCCGACTCTTTCTCCAAGGTGAAGGAACCTATTGGTATCTTTACCTGTAGTAATTGCCCGACTCTTTCTCCAAGGACTCGTCAACTGCACAGTATATAATTGTTGATGTACCTTGCTCACTGTCTTTGAAAAGAGGAAGAACCAAATAAAGGTCAATTATAGGTCCAGAAAAAAAATGTTGTTGTCGTAAATATTTGGATATATTTGTTCGTACCACACCTGGATGTAGACTGTATGTTGTTACACCAGTACCTATTGAAAAAATCAATTTCAGCAAAATAATAGAAAACAATCTGTATGTTGTAATACATAATTAAAAAGCCAATAAAATGATATAAAACGACAAGAGCATGAGACATTACTTGCATGCTTATAATTGGCAAATTTGTTAGTGTTGGTGAAAGTCTGCGTACTATATTAATACCTCTAGAAAAAAGCATCTACAAAACAACATCCTGTTCGCAAATGTTCTTGGTATTGTAAAAAAAGAAAAATAAGGACATGTGGTATGACTGTCAATTAGACAACTATCTACCAAAATCAAAATGATAAGGATTACCACAGCTACAGGGTTCCATACAACCATCAGCCTTTATATCGTTAAGTAATCACTAAAAAGCTTTGAATGATAAAATGTTAATAATTAACAAGTAAAACCACAAGGGCCTGAATTATATTAAACAACATTCAAAAAACAATTATAACAAACAACAACAAACAAAAAACGTAACTTAAGTAAAGGTTCCCATCTTGTTTCATTACATGTCTACCAATATGCCAAATGTTTACTTATAAATCAAATATGTTTATTTCCTAATCAAAGGGCCCTTATAGGCATATCAATTACAAACAAATAAATCATAATAGACAGAACATAAATACACTATCATATAAAAAAAGAAGATGCAGTATGATTGTCAATGAGACAACTCTCCACAAGAGACCAAAATAACACAGAAATTAACAACTATAGGTCACCGTAAGGCCTTCAACAATGAGCAAACCCCATACCGTATAGTCAGCTATAAAAGGTCCCGAAATGACAATGTATAACAATTCAAAAGAGAAAACTACGGCCTAATTTATGTACAAAAAATGAACGAAAAACAAATATGTAACACATAAACAAACGACAACCACTGCATTACAGACTCAGAATGTGGCGGGGTTAAACATGTTAGCGGGATCCCAACCCTCTCTCAAACCTGGGACAGTGGTATAACAGTACAACATAAGAACGAACTATAAAAAACAGTTAAAGGCTTAACTCATCAGTTGGTCAGAAATAAATGTTGTCTTTGGATTATGGATACATAGTGATTATCATAAATATCACAGTTGATTTAAATGTGAACCGGACGGTAGGCACTTAAAGTTAACCATCGAGGGACGTTAACTACCGAGGGTAGTAATGAATATTCATCTTTACCGGATGATTGACAGCGATGTAAATAAAAACATGAGAGTGATTACCGTGTGTCAACGTCATATCAAATGAATTCAATTTAATTGTTAGAAATACTGTTTTCTTCTGAAAATTAAAAAATAAATAAAATTGAATGGAATGGAATGGAATGGAATTGAGCTATGTACAATACAGTAAATAATAGCAATTAGAATTAGACGGTAGACAAGCATATTTTGCCTATTGATTCTTTTTTGCATGCCTATTTGGTTATATTATAATGCACTAATCAGTGGCGGATCCAGAAATTTTCATAAGTGGGGGCCCACTGACTGACCTAAGAGGGGCCCGCTCCAGTCACGCTTCAGTGATTCCCTATATAAGCAACCAAATTTTTTCCCAAAAAGGGGGGGCCCGGGCCCCCTGCCCCCCCCCCCTAAATCCGTCTCTGCTAATTGTTTTGATACTGTTTAATGTTTAAATAAGACCAATATGTGAACCATTTATGCACTTTTAATATAAAGATCAGATTCACACAGGATCATACAGTTCGAGCTAACTATTTTATGTACGAGAGCTATTACTAATTATGTAACGGTGATGCTGAGATAATCTCCCTTTGCTAGAATATGGGATGAGGCAAAATGAACTATATCACTGTGCAAGAACGGAATAGCAAAGTGATTATATAAATCAAACTGTATTGGGATGATTTGGTAAACGTTTATCCAACTTACTGGATATTTTATGAAAGATTTTGCCATTTGTATAGAGGAATTATACCTTTTCAAATAAACTTGGGAGAATAATACACTAATTATAGAATTTTTGATAAGTTAAACGAACTAATCTTGTCAAATATACATTTGTTGCGTGCAATTGTTAAATATTTAATGCGATGAGTGTCATTATAGCCTGAAATGAGATTTTGATTACAACGATTAAGAAAAAATCTGATTAATTCAAACGCAATACTTCAAAATGCGAGTCTTAATTATTGTCGCAATAATAAAAACCTCGAATTTACAGACATCTGTACCGTCAGCGTACCGTGATCTGTCAAAGCTTTTTTTAATAGTTAATTCCGGTGTCACTTTGTCTCTTTTAGAGAGTTGTCTCATTGGCAATCATGCCATATCTTCTTTTTTTATATAATAAAACAAAAACCTGAACGACTTTACATTATAAATTAAAATGCATCCTAGTCGTGATGGAAACAGAGTCAAATGAACAAATGGACTAGATGAAACTGAACGAAAAAAAAGAAAGAAAACACCAATTTGATCTGATAGGGGTGAATTCTATTCTTTATTCAAACTCGAGTTTGGTTTGGAACCGTATCTATTGCGATTATTACCCAAGGACAGATATTACATATCTAAACTTCGATGCTCGAATATTGAGACGGGTAGATGGGCGGGGATCGCGAGGGAAAATAGAATATGTACATTATGTAATGAGGGAATAGGGGATGAGTTTCATATATTGTTTATCTGTAAAAATGCTGATGTTTCTGCTCTTAGATCAAAGTTTGTACCAAATCCTTAAATAAAAAATAAATAAAAGTTAACGTTTTGGTTGTTCCCAAATCAACATTACTATGTAATGAATCCAAGCAAGAAGAAATTCACTGGCTTGTTGTCTATATGTAACGTACAAGTTCAAAGGAAATTATCAATTTTCGTGAAGAAAATCATAAAATACTTAATCTAATTATACCAATTGTCTTTTAAAATATACTATGTATTTGTGTTTCGTTTGTCCTGTCTCGCTATGTATTATCTTAATATGGTTGTATATATTATTGTCCTCCTGTACACAAGTATGTGTCTGAGGTTATGAATAAAATCTTGAAATCTTGATACAAGAAAAGATTATATTTGCTTCGGCTTTTTCCATTTGCGCCAATCTGCACTTAATTAGCGCCTATTTTTTTTTATTTCTTTGCGCCAAATTTATTTTCTTCATTTGCACAAATTAACAGGTAAACACAAGTCATGAGGCATATAAGATGTATAGAATTTATTTATATAATAACAAAAATATTCCTTCTGGCCTTTTGCCACCTGCCACTTGCTCACACGTGAGGGGGAGGAGGAGGGGGATTGAAAGCAGGATAAGTTTATTGCAAGTGTACATCACACTTGAAGTAGCACTTTATAAAATAAGATTGTAACAGTTTGACATAAAAAGCACATTTGCATATGCACAAATCTTTTTTAACTGAGTATTGTCATGCAACACTTCTGTTGAACTGCAACCTTGTGATATCTTCCCTACAATAAAGCATCCCCTTTTTTATCAAAATTTTTATAAGTTAAAGCCTGTTTTTTTCTTTATGGCATCGGTTCCATATATGAAAGTAAATGTTCGGGTACCAGAAGTGTGATTAAATAATGATATCCATGATCTCAACATGTGTCTATACACACATTTATCTATATTGTAGCTTGTGTTCATTGAATTGCTGCGTTTGGTTAAACAAGTTTAATTTTATCATCTAAATTTATCAGACCTAACCTTTCGAATCAATTTGGCGCAAATTAAAAAATGTCAATGTGCGCGAATGAAAAAAAAATATGCTTTTTCAAAATTGGCGTAATTGTCATACGTACATTCACCGATCACATATTACTGGTTAGATTAAAAAATAATATACTATTTAGATTAAGAAGTACTTTAAGAAATTGATTGATTGTTGTTTGCCATCAGTACAGCCGCAAATATTTCAGACCAGTTCAGGGAGAAAACTAAATAATGAACACAATAGGGAATGTTACTGTTCAAATAAATGTCATCGGTCATTCAGAGTGAAGTATAGATACGAAACTTTGGACCGTCGATTGAAAATAGTTTGCTTTGATAACAACCGCCGGTAGGTATAGACAAATACGGTTGATAGACGGTATATAGGAGCACTAAATTCTATGTTAACCACCGACAGTAGGTATTAAGAAATACTATTGAAAGACGATATATAAAGGAACACTATATTTTACGTTAACCACCGACGGTAGGTATAAAGAAATACTGTTAATAGACGGTATATAGGAGCACTATATTGTATGTTAACCACCGACGGTAGGTAAATTCAGATACTTTTGACAGACGGTATATATGAGCACTATATACGGACCATATAATACGTTATATTGACCATCGACGGTAGGTATAAATGAAAACTGTTGATAGACGGTTTATAGGAGCACTTTATTGTATGTTTACCACCGACAGTATGTATAGACACATGATTTTAATAGACAGCCTTATATTTTACGTTAACCACCGACGGTAGGTATAAACAAATACTTTTGAGATACGGTATATAGGAGTACTGTATTGCTTGTTAACCACCGATGGTAGGTATAAACAGGTACTGTTGATATACGGTATATAGGAGTACTATATGTCATGTTAACCACCGACGGTAGGTATAGACTAAATACTGTTGATAGACAGTATATAGGAGGACTATATTGCATGTTAACCACCGACGATAGGTATAGACAAATACTGTTGATATACGGTATATAGGTGCACTGTATTGCATGTTAACCACCGACGGTGGGTATAGAAACAGGTTAGAAACATAGTGTTGATAGACAGTATATAGGAGCACTATATTGCATGTTAACCACCGATGGTAGGTTTAGAAAAATACTGATAATAGACGGTATATAGGTGCACTGTATTATATGTTAACCACCGACGGTAGGTAGAGAAAAATAGTATTGATAAACGGTATATAGGAGTACTGTAATGCTTGTTAACCACCGACGGTAGGTACAGACAAATACTGTTGATAGACGATATATAGGAGTACTGTATGGCATGTTAACCACCAACGGTAGGTATAGACAAATACTGTTGATAGGAGTACTGTAATGCTTGTTAACCACCGACGGTAGGTACAGACAAATACTGTTGATAGACGATATATAGGAGTACTGTATGGCATGTTAACCACCAACGGTAGGTATAACAGGTATTGGAATTCCAATGGGGACTAACTGTGCACCACTTATTGCGGACCTGTTTTTGTATTGTTATGAGTTACAATTTATGACTAAAATTAGCAAAGACCCATCAAAACAACATTTGATACAAAAATTTAACAATACTTTTAGATATTTGGATGATATATTGGCTCTAAATAATGACGACTTCAGTATGTATACTAAAGAAATTTATCCTGTAGAACTTACTTTAAATAAAGCTAATGATTACAATGACCACTGCCCTTTCCTCGATCTTGATATCTATATCATAAACGGGAAGCTTAATACAAAAATTTATGATAAAAGAGATGATTTTTCATTTCCTATTGTTAATTATCCATTTTTAGATGGTGACGTTCCCTTGTCACCATCTTATGGTGTTTATATATCTCAACTTGTACGATTCGCTCGTGTATGTAACAATGTATTAGATTTTAGCGAGAGAAATTTATGTATTACTGAAAAATTATTACACCAGGGTTTTCGATATCACAAACTGGTCAAAACATTTACTAAATTTTATCACCGGTATAAGGAAATAATTCGTAAATATAACTCAACATGCAGACATCTTATACGTTCAGGTATTTCACATCCAAAATTTTATGGAAATATTCTTTATAAAGCACAAAAATGTCAGTATTCTCCTCAGAAACTAACAAAACCTTTAAATAGACTTATTAAAAGGGGATATAGTTACGATACTGTTGTCAGGTCATTAAAGATTGCATATTTTGGATTTAACATTGATTCACTGATAGGGTCTTTGCATCGGAACTAAACACATTTATTTCTAAAAAAACAGTTGTTGGCATGACACGGGTTATGTTCTTATCATATATTTTATGATAGTATGATACTAAACCCCTAACGGGAGGGATTGTACCTGATATTCATATGATGAAGACATAATCTTTCAATCAGTTTAATTGAGGTCTGGAGCTGGCATGTCAGTTAACTGCTAGTAGTCTGTTGTTATTTATGTATTATTGTCATTTTATTTATTTTCTTTTGTTACATCTTTTGACATCAGACTCGGACTTCTCTTGAACTGAATTTTAATGTGCGTATTGTTATTCTTTTACTTTTCTACATTGGCTAGAGGTATAGGGGGAGGGTTGAGATCTCATAAACATGTTTAACCCCGCCGCAATTTTGCGCCTGTCCCAAGTCAGGAGCCTCTGGCCTTTGTTAGTCTTGTATGATTTTAAATTTTAGTTTCTTGTGTATAATTCGGAGTTTAGTATGACGTCCATTATCACTGTACTATTATGCATATTTTAGGGGCCAGCTGAAGGACACCTACGGGTGCGGGAATTCTCGCTACATTGAAGACCCATTGGTTGCCTTCGGCTGTTGTTTGCTCTATGGTCGGGTGGTTGTCGCTTTGACATACTCACCATTTCCTTTCTCAATTTTATAGACAAATACTGTTGATAGGAGTACTGTATGGCATGTTAACCACCGACGGTAGGTACAGACAAATACTGTTGATAGACGATATATAGGAGTACTGTATGGCATGTTAACCACCAACGGTAGGTATAGACAAATACTGTTGATAGGAGTACTGTATGGCATGTTAACCACCGACGGTAGGTACAGACAAATACTGTTGATAGACGATATATAGGAGTACTGTATGGCATGTTAACCACCAACGGTAGGTATAGACAAATACTGTTGATAGACAGTATATAGGAGGACTATATTGCATGTTAACCACCGACGGTAGGTATAGACAGGTACTGTTGATATACGGTATATAGGAGTACTGTATGGCATGTTAACCACCGACGGTAGGTACAGACAAATACTGTTGATAGACGATATATAGGAGTACTGTATGGCATGTTAACCACCAACGGTAGGTATAGACAAATACTGTTGATAGGAGTACTGTATGGCATGTTAACCACCGACGGTAGGTACAGACAAATACTGTTGATAGACGATATATAGGAGTACTGTATGGCATGTTAACCACCAACGGTAGGTATAGACAAATACTGTTGATAGGAGTACTGTATGGCATGTTAACCACCGACGGTAGGTACAGACAAATACTGTTGATAGACGATATATAGGAGTACTGTATGGCATGTTAACCACCAACGGTAGGTATAGACAAATACTGTTGATAGACAGTATATAGGAGGACTATATTGTATGTTAACTACCAACAGTAGGTATAGACTAAAACTCTTGATAGACAGTATATAGGAGCACTATAATGTATGTTAACTACCAACAGTAGGTATAGACTAAAACTCTTGATAGACGGTATATAGGAGCACTATATTGTATGTTAACCACCGACGGTAGGTATAGACAAATACTGTTGATAGACGGTATATACACATGTAGGAGCACTATATTGTATGTTAACTACCGACATTAGGTATAGACAAATACTGTTGATAGACGGTATATAGGAGCACTGTATTGTATGTTAACTACCAACAGTAGGTAAAGACTAAAACTCTTGATAGACGGTATATGTAATAGCACTATATCGTATGTTAATCACCGACGGTAGGTAAAGACAAATACTAGTTGACGGTATATAGGAGCACTATATTGTATGTTAACTACCGACAGTAGGTATAGACAAATACTGGTGATAGACGGTATATAGGAGCACTATATTGTATGTTAACCACCGACGGTAGGTACAGACAAATACTGCTGATAGACGGTATATAGGAGCACTATATTGTATGTTAACCACCGACGGTAGGTATAGACAAATACTGTTGATAGACGGTATATAGGTGCACTATATTGTATGTTACCTTCCGACAGTAGGTATAGACAAATACTGTTGATAGACGGTATATAGGAACACTATATTGTATGTTAACTACCGACAGTAGGTATAGACAAATACTGGTGATAGACGGTATATAGGAGCACTATATTGTATGTTAACCACCGACGGTAGGTATAGACAAATACTGTTGATAGACGGTATATACATTGTAGGAGCACTATATTGTATGTTAACCACCGACGGTAGGTATAGACAAATACTGTTGATAGACGGTATATACATTGTAGGAGCACTATATTGTATGTTAACCACCGACGGTAGGTATAGACAAATACTGTTGATAGATGGTATATAGAAGCACTATATTGTATGTTAACTACCGACAGTAGGTATAGACAAATACTGTTGATAGACGGTATATGGGAGCATTATATTGTATGTTAACCACCGACGGTAGGTATAGACATATACTGTTGATAGATGGTATATAGGAGCACTATAGTGTATGTTAACTACCGACAGTAGGTATAGACAAATACTGTTGATAGACGGTATATGGGAGCACTATATTGTATGTTAACTACCGACAGTAGGTATAGACAAATACTGGTGATAGACGGTATATAGGAGAACTATATCGCATGTTAACTACCGACGGTAGGTTTAGAAAAAAATGAAATAATAGACGGTATATAGGAGCATTTTATTGCATGTTAATCACCGACGGTAGGTATAGATAAATTATGTTGATAGGCGGTATATAGGAACACTATATTGCATGTTAATCACCGACGGTAGGTATAGACAACTGTCAATAGACTGTGTAATGGAGCACTGTATTGTATGTTAACCACCGACGGTAGGTATAGACAAATACTGTTGATAGACGGTATATACACATGTAGGAGCACTATATTGTATGTTAACTACCGACATTAGGTATAGACAAATACTGTTGATAGACGGTATATAGGAGCACTGTATTGTATGTTAACTACCAACAGTAGGTAAAGACTAAAACTCTTGATAGACGGTATATGTAATAGCACTATATCGTATGTTAATCACCGACGGTAGGTAAAGACAAATACTAGTTGACGGTATATAGGAGCACTATATTGTATGTTAACTACCGACAGTAGGTATAGACAAATACTGGTGATAGACGGTATATAGGAGCACTATATTGTATGTTAACCACCGACGGTAGGTACAGACAAATACTGCTGATAGACGGTATATAGGAGCACTATATTGTATGTTAACCACCGACGGTAGGTATAGACAAATACTGTTGATAGACGGTATATAGGTGCACTATATTGTATGTTACCTTCCGACAGTAGGTATAGACAAATACTGTTGATAGACGGTATATAGGAACACTATATTGTATGTTAACTACCGACAGTAGGTATAGACAAATACTGGTGATAGACGGTATATAGGAGCACTATATTGTATGTTAACCACCGACGGTAGGTATAGACAAATACTGTTGATAGACGGTATATACATTGTAGGAGCACTATATTGTATGTTAACCACCGACGGTAGGTATAGACAAATACTGTTGATAGACGGTATATACATTGTAGGAGCACTATATTGTATGTTAACCACCGACGGTAGGTATAGACAAATACTGTTGATAGATGGTATATAGAAGCACTATATTGTATGTTAACTACCGACAGTAGGTATAGACAAATACTGTTGATAGACGGTATATGGGAGCATTATATTGTATGTTAACCACCGACGGTAGGTATAGACATATACTGTTGATAGATGGTATATAGGAGCACTATAGTGTATGTTAACTACCGACAGTAGGTATAGACAAATACTGTTGATAGACGGTATATGGGAGCACTATATTGTATGTTAACTACCGACAGTAGGTATAGACAAATACTGGTGATAGACGGTATATAGGAGAACTATATCGCATGTTAACTACCGACGGTAGGTTTAGAAAAAAATGAAATAATAGACGGTATATAGGAGCATTTTATTGCATGTTAATCACCGACGGTAGGTATAGATAAATTATGTTGATAGGCGGTATATAGGAACACTATATTGCATGTTTATCACCGACGGTAGGTATAGACAACTGTCAATAGACTGTGTAATGGAGCACTGTATTGTATGTTAACCACCAACGGTAGGTACAGACAAATACTGTTGATATACGATGTATAGGAGCACTATACTGTATGTTAACTACCGACAGTAGGTATAGACAAATACTGTTGATAGACGGTATATAGGAGCTCTATATTGTATGTTAACTACCGACGGTAGGTATAGACACATACTGTTGATAGACGGTATATAGGAGCACTATATTGTATGTTAACTACCGACGGTAGGTTTAGAAAAATACTGATAATAGACGGTATATAGGAGCATTATATTGCATGTTAACCACCAACGGTAGGTATAGACAAATACTATTGATAGACGGTGTGAAGGAGTACTAATTCGTATGTTAACCACTGACGGTAGGTATAGACAAATACTGTTGATATACGGTGAATAGGAGTACTGTATTGCATGTTAACCACCGACGGTAGGTATAGATAGAATGAAATTCAAAACAGTGTGGCTGTGGCCATTGATTGACACATTAAATTCATCCATTGACTGGGACAATTTACATGAACGTTTGTCTGTAACGACCACTGTTCACGACGTACCTACGATAGACATTTAAACTGTGGGGTCACCAAAGGTTTCTTAACGCCTTTAATTATAAAATAATTCAAAAAATTAATCAGGAATAACCTTTATGTTTTGATTTATATAATTGATATAAATCAAAATATCGTGTTATTTCTGATTAGTTTTTCGAATTACTTTATTAAGTTGTTGAGAACCTTTGGTGACCCCATAGTTTAAGTGTCTTTAAAAAGTACATAGTGAGCAGTGGTAGTTACTTACAAACGTTCACCTTAATTGTCCCAGTCAATGGATGAATTTAATGTGTCAATCAATGTGACAGTAGGTATAGACAAATACTGTTGATAGACGGTGTATAGGAGCACTATACTGTATGTTAACTACCGACAGTAGGTATAGACAAATACTGTTGATAGACGGTATATAGGAGCACTATACTGTATGTTAACTACCGACAGTAGGTATAGATAAATACTGTTGGTAGACGATATATAGGAGCACTGTATTGTTATTGGTTGCTGTCTTTGATATTGATTTTACGTTTATCGTTTCAGCATTAATCGGGCTGTTAGTTTTCGTTTTTCGTCACATCTAGTCAGGAATGGGTTTGAATAGTATTTTACATGAATACATATGTGTAACTCATGGCTGATTCACATTCGTTTGTCTTTGGTGGATAAGTTTCCCATTGGCAATATTACCACATATCTTCTGAATTTTCATTGCATCATCTAAACATGTAAAATTCGTATATAGAAAATATATACGTATAGATAATATATATATAATATAAGAAAGTAGATGTTGTATGATTGCCAATGAGACAACAGTAGTGTTTGTGGGACAGAATGACCCCCATTAAGGGGGACGTCGGACGCTGACGCCATATTCGAAAGTTGGCGCAGACGCCGACGCCATATTTGGGCCTTAAAGCGGACGCCATAGTCGACCCTGAAATCAAGACGCAAACTTCGGGTTGGACCATGTTACTCGGACATCGAGACGCCGACGCCATATTTGGGCTTAAATCCTGGACGCTATATCTTAATTTTTGACCAGGCTACCCTCCAGGGTGGATACTTTTAGTGACCCTAGAAAGAGATTTTCAAGACTTGAGACCTGCTATACATCCATGTAGGTGTTTTAAGATTTTTTTTTCTTTTCTTCTGTTTTTTTTTTTCTTTCTTTTTTCACTATTTTTTTTTTGTATCATTATTTTTCATTTAACCAAATAGAGCTACGAGTTTACTGTCATTCTGAATCGTGTCAGTGGATGAAAAGTTGTTGATAATGTCCTTCATCTCGAGTCCCGACATCTCAATTTGACGTAATAAATGCAATACAGGCCACATGTATCTGAATCATTGGGTTGGATTTGATTGCAAACCACACAGTATTTCGGTCCATTGACGATGAGTACATTTCTGAAATAGCGTTGGTACTTTTCCGGTAATCGTTCTAAGGAGTCGAAAAATTCTGATGGACCCGATGCGGAGAAATGAAATGCAACCCAATGACTCCCCTTTTGATCACAGTTGTCCGTATTGACCACAAACCTTCTACGCCTGTCGCTCACATATCTAGGCAAGTCTTCTGCACAGCAAACGGTCACGGGCAATCCACTCAAAGCATCCTCTACATCTTTCCCGGTCATCGTTAAGGGCAATGCCGTTTTTATTCCCACAACCTTGCTGACGTTGGGCTTCTAATCCACGTAGGTGAGCAAACACTAAGTACTCCACAATCCTGACAGGCGATGAGATCTTTCCGTGTTTCAGCATCCTCTGACGAACTATGTGTTGTCTCGTCGGCAATATCTCCGTCTGATGAGACCGAACTATCGTCTTCAAAAGTATTCGAGAGACGGTCGTCATCCCTCTGTCCGTCTGGTGTCTCTCCTCGACCGACCTGCAAGACCTCTGTGTGCAATCTGGAGGCTTCTGGGGTTCTAGCTTTTAGGTCAACAAGAAAGTACACGAAAGGTGTCCTCTTTGCCTCTTCAAATTTCCGGAGAAAAAAGTCCCCTCGAGAAGGATACATCTGTCGGCCAAGAGTAACGATGGGCTGTCGATCAATGGGGTTATTAAAGAGAATGAGATAATGACAGTTCCGTCTCTGGGTGGGGTCTTTGACAAAGTATACATTCTGATTAAAAACGACGACCGATAAATTCCTATGGTGGCACCCTTCCGTAAACAAATCATTTATTCTGGAGTCTTTGTCCGATGTCGACATGAGGTCATCTAATAGGATCATGTTTCGAATGTTGGGATCGAAAAAATCGTCCCTTTCGAGATCAAAAGGAATTCCACGAATGAATTCAACGCGTGGAAGCACTGCATGTTCGTTGTATTTCCTCGTAAAGAGGTTGCCACCTTTTATACAACCAAACGATCCTGTCTGGACTAGGACTTCACAGTTTTTTTTATGTGTTGAAACAAATAACATAAAATAATATTTATCGCAGGAGGTTGGACCGGACACAATCATGGTAGAAGGGTGTCTAAACACGAAAGCCTTCTGCTGCTGCTTTTGCTGCTGCTGCTTTTGCTGCTGCTGCTTCTTTTTCTGCTGCTGCTGTTGCTGCTGCTGGGTAACACCTGGGTGGTTTAGTGGCTCATCGGAAGAATGCTTACTTCTTATATGTCTTCGAAGATCGTGCGGCCACACATACACGTAGCAGCAAATATTGCAATTAAACATACTCGTAATTTCCTAAATGACAGTGAGTAGTTTCCTCTTATAGATTTACTTCACTTCCTTCGAAAATATAGCAAGAGAAATACATGGTCATCTTTTAGACGACATATTTGAAGATGATCGTATCTCAAAACAAATTCGATGTGATACAATTCATTCCTGGTTACCGTGAAATAGACTGGTTTCCCAAACGTCACGTCCGTAATATCTTCATTTAATCGTATCGACTGGAGAATATGGAGAGATTTTCCCTAACGTACGACTGGTGCACGAAATCGGAACAGAAGTACATACGTCTCGTTTAGGCTTCTAATTCCGGTATGAACGACACCTTCAATGAACATTCCCACGATCCATCCAACGTATAGCGTTTTGCAAGGCGCACTTTGAAATTGCCACGTACGTTATTTTCAAACGATGGATGAAAGCAATTTTCGCTATTAATAAATAAACAAAACTCGTCCATAGTGTTAATTCCAGTGAAACCTTTAGTATCTCTCTTACAGCTTTGTTATACTCAAAACCGTATTTAAGGAAATAAACGGAAATAGTAATTGATTGCTTAACGTCCAGTGGCAAATAATTCATGAATGTTTAGAACACGTTACCATAAATACAATAGGTATAGGTCTTGTAAAAGAGGCCACCCCGCGGGATAAAGGGTATATTGGATAGGAACATAAATTTTGCCTTGCATTAGGCTAAAATGTGTTGTGTATAACTATATAAGTACAGTAGACTAATTTATCTTCTATACGGTTGAAATAATTATTATAGTCAGTACAATTTTTTGTGTTTCTGTATAATTAATGAATCCTCCTGATCATCTTTCTTCCAAAAAAAAGGGAAATTCCGCGATTTTTTACTTATCATCTAATTATGTTCATCTTAACATAAAAAACACATTTGCAAAGTTTTAAATTTATATTCCTTCTAATAACGGAGAAAATCAAGTATTTGTAACTTTTTTGGTTGAATTCTCGAGTGAGTCGTGACGTATTAGCCCGATTTATTGAATTCTGGGAAAAAATAAAATCTGTTTAACTCTTATAGCTTATCGACAATATACGTAATTAAAAGCGCACAGCTGACGAATGGTCGAAGTTATGAACCACAATATAAGAATGAACGAAAATGAATATGCATATACCGTTTTGTATTGATTGAATTAAACTCCTATAAAATTATCTCTAGTAAATGTTTTTGAATAAATTTAATTAATTATTGTTGAGATTTTTTTCATAAAATATTTATTGAACATTTTTACTGATATTGAACTGAAAATATTTCAGTTCTATTTACCGTTATTGTTTTGATAATCATTTCAATGCAACTAATGTGTGAGCAGAGTGTGTATATTATTTTGTAAAGGTCACTGTATATTTCTCGGCTTGAGGTCAATTCGTTTACCTTGTAGCTATTTAGCCGCAGGTGTGAGTTCAACCGTACACAGGTATAAATGTTGTTATTTGGAAAGGATAAACAGAAAGGATTAGAAAGAGTATGCTGTCACGATGTTAATACACTAAGATTTAATACACGATGAGAATAAAGATACAATAATTAAATTGTGTAAATTAATTGAAAATAAAATTCAGATTCGTAATTCCGAAAGTGTATAAAAATAAAAGGAAACAATTTTTGATTACTTTCTTAGCGGCAATTGGCGTAAAGATTCAAATATGAAGCAAAAAATAGTAGTTTTAATCTTTTATAAAAACTAAATGCAATATTACCCAATTTGATATACCATTGTACATCTGTTTGATATCATTGACTTTACCGGAATTTCTTAACTTGTATTCAAATCTGGCTGTGTTTAAATGCTAATAAAACTATTGCAATTTTAAAGTTTTTAATTGACAAAAAAATACAACATACAACATGCATGATTTTTTTTTAGTTTCTTTTTAACATTTTATTCTTACATAATTAAATTCATTTGACAATCATTTACACAAACTTTTTGTGAAAAGAATATCAATTATCTAAGCTAAGGCATTATTTCTTTTGAGGATTGTTGAGGATTTTTTTTTAAATTCTATGATAATATTTGTGCAATGTTGAACATGATAGCCGTCATTAATCCAAATAAGTAATACAGTAGTTGTAATAAAAGTTATATTTTAGTCATGCATAACTGATATTGACGAATTTATAATAGTTCGTCCATACATCGTTGTTCTTGAAACAATCATTATTAGTATAAATGTAAGTTTCCTGACGTATAAGAGCCATTGAGGATGAGCTCCAGAGAAATCAGACTAGTGGCGTTTCCTTCGTTTGTTTGTTGGGAAAGGAGAGGAAATGCAACCGCTTGTACAGATAAACGACAGAATTACCATACAAGCATTTATAGTCAACACAATCAGAAAGAGTTCCCATCGTTAGACGGGGAATATGAAGGCTTCCAAGAATGAACAAGTGACATGTCTAATTCTGAACAGTTAGAAAACAGACTATCGACATCGACCGCTTGTTCTTAATATTTGAAACTGTATGCATATATATACGTATACGTTTATGATATATATAGTGATGAGTTCTTGCGTCTGACAAAAACTAAATTCCTTCATGGTTATATCTTGCCAAACGTTTATATTGGTTTGTAAGGTGATTACTCACAATCGTTATTTGAAAATCCTGTTTGTGAGATGTAGATTCATTTCAATACAGAAATTTCGTCTATATATTTCACAAGTGTATAACACGGAGAAGCTCTGAAGGTCCATTACTCCCATTTTGTTTGGGTGTGAACCATCGATGTTTACAGCAATATCACAGAATAAGATGATGATGGTAGAAAGAACTATGGGCGTCATGTGGCAAATATTACATGCATATCGGACAATGAGTTGTCAATCTGTATGAAAAGATTTCCAATACAACCATATTATTGAAAAGGAATGTTTACATGCTATACTCTCGTACTAGTATTACAGGGTTCTTGTGGCGTTCACCTTAGACACACATCTTTTTAACGATGTTTAAAAAAAAGACAGAACCAATTTAATGTCATATTTCCCTATTTTTTAAATATAACTAAAAGTCTTTTATCTGACAAGAATACCCCTATTTAGCGAACAAGTAATTTATTCTTTTTTCTGTTATTGAATACCAAGAAAGAAAATAAATCCCGAAATTAATTTGAAACTTTGATACTCAAAAGTTTCCCAGCAAAATATTCACATTCCCTGGGGATAATTAGTGTTCGTCCAGTGGCATATATAACAATTGTGATGACGAATTACTTCCTTTGTTCGAGAACAATCTTATTGAAATATAAATCTGTGATTTC